>NW_020447220.1:1762491-1803647 GCF_003343035.1 Apteryx rowi
TCATTGGCGCCCACATGGAAGAGCAGCAGTGGGTAATAGTCCGAAGAATGGACGAGCCTTGGCAGTCTTTGCATGACATCTCTCACACGAGCCCCCGGCAGGCCACAAACCTCTCTAGACAAGAGGTCAGGTCGGCAGATAGATGCCTCCGTCCCCTGTAGCAGGGAGTCCCCCACAACAATCACCCGCCGCTTTTTCCGGGTGTTCCGGTAGGRCACAGGGTCTGTTGTCCCGGTTACAGAAAGAAGGTGAATAATCATATTGAAATGAATCTGTGGTTAATCATTTAAYGGAATAGTACAATTATTTTTAATCAAGGTTTGTTATTGAAATATTTATTTCACTGTTGTAAATATGCAAAATGTATACAATTTGTTTCTTAAAAAAAATCAATGTCCAAAAGCCTGAGCTGCACACCTTCTCAAATCACAGTGTATCTCCTTCCACTGACAATAATGAGAGTCACCAATGAACAAATGAAACATGAAAAGAGCCAAAAATTAGAAAGAACTCGGTCTGTGATAGCACAGGACTAAGGGACTCAGGTTGCAAGACTTGAAGAGTAGGACACTTCTAGCAATTAGTTACTAAAAAAAGAGAAAATAATTTCAGCAAGGTATTGCAAGATACTCAAATTTCTTGTTTGCTATTCCTAATTATTGTTTTCAGTAGATTGCTACCTGAGATCATATTGAGGTGTCTGTGAACTATGCTCTTCTAAAAGAGTTGTTGCATTTGCTCATTAGAAACAATGAATAATATGGGTCTTTTTATGTTTCTGAGCATAATACAGTAACCCAAATATGTTTTTTAAATAAATGTTACTACTCTGTTGTATTTGCCAGTTTTAAACATCCCTCAAGAGAACTAAGGGCATATTATGATGTTGGAGAATATGCAAGTTATTATCCCCTCTCTCTGTGGGAAACTTGGATCTTTTACAGTAGTGGGAAAGTAGAAAGAGGGACGTGTAGGTTGATATCTCAGCAGCGCCAGCCCTAGTGGAGTACTTGGGGGTCAGGTGGAAGAGAAGAATGTTTTGGTAGTAATATAAATGAGTTACTGATTTTTCTCAAACAAACAGAGAGGAACTAAAGATTACTGTTCTGCAAGGCAAAACCAAAATAATTGTGTGCTAAGTTGGTTTTAGGTAGGTTGTATTTTCTTTAGATTTCCATGCATATATTAATTTGTATAAGGTAGTTTAAATKCATCTTCTTCTATTAGAAGTTAAAGATACTGTATTTATTTTCACCCAGTGTTTTGCGAATTGTCTTTGTGGAAGTCTTTACTACTATATTTTAGCAAGCAGGCCACCTAGTGCCTAACAATCACAAATACTCAATAATGATCTTAAATGTTCTGCAAGAATTAACAGCATACTTGATCAACTGGATATCAAAATTATCTTACCATGATATATTTCTGCAAAAATAAAAGATAATTAACTTTTTTCCGTAGACCAAGACTGTGACAGTTTTCTATAAATATGTTAAATGTGGAATAAATGCACACCTTTTTATTGTTAACAAAGATCAATTTCTTTCTTTAAAAAAAACTTTGTAAGTAATCAAACTACTTGTAAGATTTCTCAACACCAAGTATTTTAACCTGCTGCTGAAAAAATAAATGCTAGTCTTTTTCTACAAGTAAGATTTCCCATTATCCTTTGCCACATTTAATTTGTCATTTAATCTAATTAGCTGGAGCATAAGGCAGGATTTTAATAGTGTGAATGAGATATTTGGCATTACCATTCGAAGGGTTTTTTTCCCCTTAATTTCATTTGTGTCACTATTTTAGGGTCCAATTCAGCTTCTTTTAAGATTGTTGGCAAAGTTTCCATAAACATCAAGAGATACAGTGCCTATTAAGCTTTCTGTTTCATCTTGGTGATATACTGCTTTCCTCCACACTGGAATGAAAACTCAATAATCTCAAGCAGCAGCCAATAGGCCCTCAAAGTAAAAAAAGACTACTTTCTTTCTTTACTCAATTATAAATTACCCTCAGTGCTTTTGCAGAAATAGTGAGATTTTTAGCCTGTGGAAAGGCTATGTTCAAAGTTGTCAGATGATACTTGAAAATATTTTATTATTTAAATTCTACAGACTGCTTCTCAACTATTCCGATTTGATGCATCTTTCTGAAAGTAAGTCAGATCACAAATGCTTTAGTCAGAACCAGTGCTTTAATGCTCCTAAACTTCAGCAGGACTTAGCTTCCCTCAGCACTGGGAGTATATAAAATTTTATCCAGTACTCTTAAAGTCCAAGTTAAATATTATTTCAAAAACCTATTTACTCTGGAACCATAATACCCCAAATCCTCTTTCTGGTTCAATTTGCAAACTTATTTAGAACATATATATATATATGCGCACGCACACACACACACACGGCTCATATGGAAAAGAAAAGCATTGAATAAAATAAACTTCTTCTGAGCATTAACCCAAAATTTAAGAAACCATGGCCCTATTTACAATTTACCTAAAGAGCATATTTTGAGAAGATTTGCCTTCTCCAAGATACTGAACATTCTAAATGTGACTGTGGCCATTTAACTGTGCAGTTCTACCCAACAATCTTTAGATTGCGGTGCATCTACTACTGATTAGATTTACCTTCATGGGCATTTTTATTAAAAAAAAAAAAATCACTGCAAGGTATTATACGAGCAATGCTTTTTCCAGTCTAGAACAGGAAGTAAATCCTGAATATGTTTGAAAATCTTTCCTCTATGGAAATTTGAAACTTCCCCAGATTGCCAAATTTTAAGTGTTCATTTCCTATATAATATTTAAATTCAGTAGAATCAAATTCCCCTATAGCACTCTGTGAGATTCTGGAGTTTCACAATGAAAAGGAATTATCCTTTGTGAACACTGTAATTACTTCCAATTTCTTGATTTATGTATTAGAAAGATAAAGGACATTCATCCATTACTGCTTGATTGATGACGTTTGCTTTTGTGATTTGATAGACATCATCCCTACACAAACATTAATGACAGCAAAAAAACAAATTGAACCAGTATTTTTCCGCTTTCCCAAAGAATCTGGGGACTGTAGAATAGAGCCAGTAATGGCTGCAATAATTAAAAACTGAGTACATGAACCAGATCATAACATGGCCATGAATCTCTTCTGTTATGGGTTCTTAGTTGGATATGAATGTAACAAAATATGAAATTAAAATTCATCAGTACAATCTACTGTCTCATCATGCTGCAGTGAGATAKCATTCCCAGAACTAAAAATCATGGGCTAAATCAGTCTCTAATGGGGATACAGTGGGTAATAAATGATGTGAGGATTCATTTTCAGGTTTGTGGGGCTCCAGAAGCCAACCAAAATTTCAGTTTTTTCAATCTTGAGGAATCAACTATGAAGCAGGATCCAAGAAGTGAAAACATCAATACTGGCTGCAAGAATGGCTGCACTACCAACGCTGCTTGCACTTTGCTCCCTAGCAGTTCTCCTTCTTTCAGAATGACAACTGTAAAAGAATCCAGTCTTAATTACATGTCTGGAGTAGAGGACCTGTGGCTGGTTGTTGTCATCAGTGTGTAACATCCCTTGGGTGACAGGTTTTTCTCTCATTCATCTGAGTGCTCATGCATATTGACAGGGATGGTGCCTGCCAAAAATGACAGGACTGCACAGTAATTCTACAACCATATCTAGCCTCATAGATTGCTGCATGCCACAGGGTAGTCTGCTAACCCAGAAGCTCTGCTTTCACAAGTAGCACCAACACCAACCGCATTCTTTTGGGTCCTTGAGAACCTGGGTTCTTCCCCAGAAATCTCTCAGATTTCTTCTGATAGGGAGGGACTTCAAGGGAGTCAAGACACATATAACAAAGCTTGTCTTATTATAAGGCTAATTTGTACAGCTCTGCCTTTGTTCTATCCACAGCATAAGACCAGATTAGAAATAGCAACAAAAGGTTTTTGTTTCCTGACGGACTAAAGGCTGGAGGGACAATGGAATTGGCAGTTGCAATTTCAACATTGGCATCTGTTCTAAGCTTGAGTAGCATATACTGCTGCAAGCGGACTGTAGAAATGACAGTCTATCTATATATCAAATCTAGTCCTGCAGTAGAAATACCAGTATTATTTGTAAAGTGGTTAATCACTTATATTTCTTCTATTTGAGGAAATGGCCAATAGTATTAGCCATGCAAGTCTCTGTGGGCTAATGTAATTAGTCTTATGCATTTTAAGACCAGATAGAATGTTATTAGAGAATGGAGGAGTATTTTAATTGGATGATGACAGAACCCCTCTAAGCACTATGACTGTCTCCTGTGTTCAAAATCTTTTAAAAAGTTCACAGATTCCAATTGTTTTCTGCAATAACAGTATTTCTGTCTAAATTATATTAAATGTGTCTGCTCATTTCCAGAATAAAAATGATAAAAGCACATTCAACTTCTGCAAAGCCGATCACTTTCAAGAAAAAATTAAGATAATTAAAAGCTGTTACAACTGACAATACAACACTGCAGCTTCAAAATTTTCCACTAATTACAGCTGCTAACTTTTAATAGTAACTGTAATAGTGATTCAGATTTGACATTACAATAGCATCCTAATTTCTTTGGGAGTAAGACTCTTGAGAGAACACAATTACAAGGTGAGCATATCCAGCCAGGACTGCTGCAGTTTTGAAAAGCCAGTGCTTGCTATTTGTTATTGTTGTTGAGAAGTCTAGATTCATTCCCTTTGCTTGGATGCAGTCCTTTTCGTTAGGTCAAATGTTACCAGGTGTAGCTGATTCTCTGACAACATTAAGGAACCTTAAAGGGAGTGGACATGGGTCCTTGAAAAGACTTTCTATAGGTAGGCTCTGAGCCAAGCATAGAGCTTATATAAATAGCTTTATACCATTTCTGTTCTTCTAAAGCATTTACATGATGGGACAGAGAAAAGGTGTGTCTGGAGCATAATGTGTTTCTTGGATTGGTATTAATTAATCTTTGCTTAATTTGGTATTAATATGTTATAGAAAGCAGAAAAATTCTGAAATTGCTCTAGCTTAAAAAGAGTCGATATTTTTTGCTCCTAGAATATAGTGTCTCCATTGGCTTTGCCCCTATTAGAGGAGGGGTGAAACGGAAAATCAGAGCCACCTAGACATTTCTCAGCTGTACAGCAGGAGCTGTTGAGTCCTGGTCTCTCAATCAGCCAGACTGAAGACCAGACCAGCATGTGTCTCCTTTAAGCTTGTGCACTTGGCATTTCTTCTATGAAAGCTGGATGCAAAGTGGAAAGGTCATGTTGGAATTTCTTGTCAGCACAAACTGAGAAGATTCCCATGATGGACATTTTAGTCRAGGACCTGGGAAGACTTTCTGGGTCCTGCACTTTATATGTTATCTAGAGGCTCAAAGCCTTAAGGCTGCACATTCCTGTTTCTCTAAGGACACTTACTGAGCTTCATCTGAGTTTAGTAAATGAACTGTGTCTAAAAACCTTTAAAACAAAGTGTTTTTTAAGTCAAATCACTTTCAGTGATTTTTATCTGTCATTGAGATTTGCTTATGCAAAGAAGTAGTTCCATCAGACTGTACAGGTGATTCAATGCATAGTGTGGAAAGATCATAGAAATTGTAAAAATTCTTAAGAAAAGAAAATGAAAAACACAACCAAAATTTAATCCCTGGTTTACTGTAGGAGTGAATGCTAAGATGGTTCTTCTCAATAGTGTGTGAAAATAAAAACTGAGGCAAATTATTTTCTGGGATAGTCCATGTTTTAGATTTGTGAAATTAATGGGCAGTTCCTTGTAGACTTGGTGATTCATCATATCAGTGAATTTCTTGCATTAAGCAAAATTACTATTAAGTAACTCTTACTGAGGAATTCTTTGGGCTTAAAGGTAATGCCAACATTCGAGTATGGAAGGTTTCTTTCTTCAGAGTGCAACCTGTTAAACATCCAGATTAACAGAAATAGGAATAGAGAAACATAGCGCCAGGGTTTCCAATACCAAAAGCATCTTCAGATATCTGGTATTACATAATTCTCAAAGAGTGATACACAGTCTATTTTGAGAGAGGGTGGAACAGAACAGTGAGAAAATGTGAAGTTTGGAGTTACCTCACCTTAACAAAAATCTTCCTTCAAATCAAGATCCACTTACTTGTAAAATCCCTACCTCTGTCACTGAATAGCTATTAATAGCTGCCCCCAGGACAGAATTTCCAAATGAACCACCATTCTGTTTCCACAGTAGGACATCAAGGCTATCTAGTTAGATATCCTGTATCCTTTGTGACATTGGTCCAAGGGTCCACAGAAGTGCAGTTTCTATGCAGCCATCTTGCCACTCTCCTGGTTGTTATAATTATTAAAATAATTAGGTATGGCCTTCATGGAGGGAATTATATACAGCAATTAATACAGATCCATACATTGTCACCATATGCTATGAAATTTTCAGAGGACTTAAATGGGAAGGATGTGAAAACCTTTCAAGGCTACTCTTGGTGGGACCATACTCTATCTAGACCTCACTCATCTCCCTGTCTTATCAGGAAGTATTCAGCTATCCTGAGTCTATGATATTCACTCCAAAGCGATCATGGGGAGGAAAAACATTGTCAGAGTTGGATCTGGTCTCATCTGGTTTTGAAAATAATCAGAGGATTGTTCCATTCCATTTAAAGTATCCCAAGAGTAGAAGTTAGTGGAAAAGAACTTCTAAAAACAAATGAGTGAGGTTCTAAAAGGAAAACGAAACCCCAAGGGATCCTATCTCAGAAACAAATATTTTTTTAAATTGCAGGTGCTCATAATTACTTGTAAGGGAGAAAACTAATTATGGTAGTCTTCAGGGAGCTTATAACATGGTAAATAGTGAAAGAAGCCTAGGTTTCTAAAAGTTATTTGAATATGTTGCTCAGTCTTTTAGAGTCATCACTGGTATATAAACTGTTCTTCTTTTCATTTTGTTGTTAAGCATTAGATTTATTATCTTTTGATGATAAAGATGAGAAAAAGACCTCAGTTCTTACTGGATTTCCTGCCTTTTTTTTTTTTAATTTTTAAAGCTTTTCTATTTATGTGGAGGATATTTCTGTGCTTGCTAAATGAATGTGTGAAATCTTGTATTCACCAACTAAAAAATGTTTGGTTATGTTGTATATTACCAGCGTGTATTTAAGCTGTGGTAGAAAACATGTAATTTTTTATTTTATTTTTTTTTAGAATGAATGTGTTCTTGTACTGAGACAAACGATAAACATTAAAAATATTTTTCATATATTACTATGTAAAATTGCTATTGTACTAGAACACAACATATGATAACAGCTACAGATTTGGCTTAAAAGATTAAAGTCATACATTCAAAACAGCCAAACATTTTTTGAACAAAGCTTTTGCATATGTCTTAGCTACTGGTATCTTGAATATACTATGTATTTAATCATCATTCTGACTCAAATTACCACCAGCAAAAGGAAAATATGTACAAGCTATAAGCCATTTGTCCCTTTCCACATGTTGGCAAAATACGGAACATAGAAGAAAAACCTTCTCTATTTTAGTGTATATTCCTTAGCTAGTAGCTCACCACAGCGTGTCTGGACTCACAAGTAAGTTTTAGAATTAATCAAAATAAATTAAAATTAAATATACTATTTGCTGAATAAACTCTAATGACTACTCTATTACCACTGTGGTTTATTACACATGGTTTCCAGTTGCATGTCATTCAGACAGGATGCTATGAACTTTAAATATCTCCTTTTCCACTGACATTTGTGAAAGAGAAAGGAAGGAAAAAGTGAATGAAAGGAAAGAAATAGTTTTCCATTTGAGAAAAGTAGAACCCCCCTTCCACCAGTTTCCTACCTGATTTTTAAACAACAGTATTTAAATAAAATAAAGTTTACCCTAGTATAATCCCAATAAAGCAAATGGCATACAGAAAGAATTTAATTTAGAAGAATGGTATAGTCCTGTACTATAGTCTGTTGATTTGTATTGACCTTCCATTGACTTGGACAAGACTCCCATTGCCCTAATTTGATTAGAGTCAATGTTAATTTTGGCATTGGTGAGAGATTCATTGTTATGCTATTTCTGGTCTTACTTATATCAATCCAAAATACTTGGGTAGCAAAAATATCTATTGTATAAAAGGCATAAACTGTCTCTAATACTATGGCATTATGAATTTTCCTATCTGAACACTACAGTTGACAATACCAAGTAACTCTTAATTGCTGGAGTAAAAACCACACTGAAAAATCTCGTATTAGTTAATAGAGTACACAGTCATATACTAATGTGCTGCTAAGTACCTGTGTTATCTGACTTTAAAATATAGCACCTTGGAAGTGAAATCCTGTGAGTGAACAGTTAAAGATCTTTTCAGTTCTTGACTATTTACTTGGTACAACTAATTAAGTGATCAGTTAGTTCTAACTGTAATATTCTTGGATTGCATACTTGCTACTTGGATCTACATTCATTTGAATTTGTAACAAGCTGTCTTCTTATCCATTCCATCTAGGTCCCAGTGACAATTTCTTAAATGATCAATCAGTAATTAATTAGCAGAAAATAGCTACACCTCACTGAATTTGGTAAAATATGTCTAGTTACACAAGTATGCGTATGACAGATACCATGTAATATCTGATGAGCAGTCTAGTTACAGATATAAACATGGTTGTTCAGTTACTTAAAATACATATTTATTTGAATTACATTCCCGGTTTCTTTGAGAAACTTGGCTGTGGGTTTTTTTAAACAACACTAACTTTTAAAATATAATGCTTTATGAACTACTTCACTAATAGTGATTAAACAAAGTCATTGCAGAGATACCATTGCCAGATCTTCCTGCACCTGGAAAAACAAAAAAAACAAAAACAGGTTTTCTGACAGAGTGAACAACTGATTTTTGAATTCTGTTCATTAGATATATGGGTTGCCCTTTGAAAAGGTGGCTATATAATGAAGCTCTGTGGTTAGCCCATAAGGAAATAATTTGAGAATGCCATCCTTCTGACCACTGAAAAGGTAAGTAAACATAGACGAGGCTGAGGTACTTAATGTCTTTTTGTCTCTATCTTCATCAACAAGATCTTTGTGCCTAGAGACAGGATGCAAAGTTAAGAGGAACTACCAGTACTGGAAACGGATCAAGTCAGGGATCTCTTGAGAATCTTGTCCCAAAGAAGTCCATGGGACCAGATGGGATGCATCCAAGGGTACTGAGAAAGCTGGCTAATGTCATTGTGAGGCCACTCTCTGTCATCTTTGAAAGGCTGGGGGAGACTAGGAAAAGGGCAAATGTTACACCCATCTTCAGAAAGGATAAGAAGGATGTTCTGTGGAACTATAGGTTAGTCAGCCTCATTTCCATCCCTGGGAAAGACACAGAGCAAGTCCTCTTGCAAGCCATTTCCAGGCACATGAAGAACAAGGTGATTGGGAATAGCCAGCATGGATTTACTAAGGGTAATATATGCTTGAGCAATCTGAATGCCTTTTGTGATGAAGTGTCTAGATCTGTGGGTGAGAAAAGAACAGTGGATGTCATCTAGCTTGACTTCCAAAAGGCCTTGGATGTGGATTTCCCACACTGTACTTTCTTTCAAGATGGGACATTAGTCTAGATGGGTAGGTGACTAGATGGGTGAAAAACTGGTTGGATTGTTGGGCTCAGATGGTAGATATTAATGGTTCCTACTCTACTTAGAGGATGGTTACAAACCTCAGTGGCTTGTCCTGGGATTTACACTGTTTCATTTTTATCAGTGACCTGGAAGAGAAGATAGAACGGATCTTCATCAAGTCTGAGACAACAACAGGTTAAGGGGAGCACACAATATGCTCAAGGGCCAGGCTGTGATTCAGTGGGACCTAGACAGCTTAGAGGAATGGGCCACCAGGAAGCCCAGGCATGAAATTTGGCAAGGACAAATGCAAAGTCCTGCATCTGGGATGGATTAAAGGCCATGGACTGGCTGGGTAGCAGCTCTGCTGAAAAGAACCTAAGGGTCCTGGTGGACAGTAGGCTAAAGAGGAGTCAGCAGTGTGCCCTGGAGGCTAACAACACAGTGGGATGTGTCAACAGCAGTATGGCCAGCAGATAGAGGGAAGGGATTATTCCCCTTTACTGAACACTTGTTCGACTTCCTCTCAAATACTGCATCCAATTTTGGGCCCCCCAGTACAGAAAAGATGTTGATAGACTAGAGTGAGTTCAGCAGAGGGCCACCAAGACAGTCAGGGGCTGAAGCGTGTGCCCTGTGAGGAGAGCCCAAGGGAAAACAGTGTGTTCAGCCTGGAGAAGAGGCTTCAGGGGGACCTAATAGCAGCCTTCCAGTGTGCAAGGTTCCAAGAAGACAGAGCCAGACTCTCTACTGAGGTGCACAGTGGAAGAACAAGAGACAGGGTCATAAACTGAAACAGGGAAGGTTCTGACCAGATACTAAGAGGAAAAAAAAATCACTCTGAGGATAATTAAGAATTGGAGCAGGTTGTCCAGAGAGGTTGTGAAACCCTGTCCTTGGAGGTTTTCAAGGCCCAACTGGACAAAGCCTGAAGCAGCCTGGTCTGAATTCGGTGCTGCCACTGCTCTGAGCAGGAGATTGGACTAGAGACCTTCCAAAGYCCCTTCCTATAAAAATTTAATCTCAAGGATAAGATCCAGGTATAAAATATGAAGCTTGATTTGTGGTATACAGTAGTGTATGGTAGTTTCAGTTCTTTAATCTTGTGCCAGGATAAAGGTATCAAAAAAAAAAAATCTTCACAGCTTCACATTTTTGTCAGGTGAAAAAGTCAGTATCAGTTTAATATCACCCAGATATTATCAAATAAAAAAACTCGTTGAGCAAAACCTGCAACTCAGAACTATTTTAAATGATTTTTATTAGCAGTTCCAGGCTTATTTGGCATGTTTTTCCTTTCTACTAATGAAAATGATTTGAACAGTGAAAAGAGGTTCACCTCTTATATATGTATTATAAGTATTATAGATCTGTTAAACTAGTCAGCAACCCTTTAAAACTGGGAAGCTTCCTAGCAAATGGAAAAAAAATTCTCACATAATGTAAATAGCACTTACCAAATACCACAGTGAAGCACACCATTTTATGTCAATTAAGGAACAATGCTTCAGTCTTTCTTACGATATGCATTTTCAGAGACAGAAAGTATTCATCCTCATCATTAAGTAAGTAAAAAGAATGGCTGCATAAAACAAATATTTCCCACATAATCAGAAGAAGAAAAAAAAAACCTCATGTAGTATTCCAAATTTAAAAATGGCTGATTCAAAGCAAGAACCTACAGAACTGTTTTATATGAATTTCTTCTTGCATGATGCCAATATATATCAACTTCCTAGCTTGGCTACTAGTGTTTTAAGAAATATTTATGTGAACTCTCAAACACAATGAAAATTTTCAGCTGTTACAACTGTGCAGCTTACAAGCTACAATGCTTGCAGACATTCTAGAGGACTGTGCTATGTCCACCTGATTAGTCACTGCTATTCCGTAATGCTCATCTCAGAAAATGATATATTTCAGTTCTGTATATCYGCAAACCTTAAATAAACTTTTACCATTGAGATATTATGAAGTCATTGTACAAATACACTGTAACAAAATGAAGAAAGTATATTGCCTTTAAAGATGGAATTAAACATGGTTCAACAACAAATACCTGGTAACTTCCAAAAGCCCTCTCGAACCACAAGCAATGTTTTAGGAAGTGATAAATTCAGATTAATTTTTAAAGTTGTATTTGTGCAAAGTCATCATGAACATTTTATATACARTTTTCCTTGATAAATGAATTACCATCACCCAACTTCTTATAAACAAGTATGTTAGTTAATGGATTACATATGATGTGGTAACTGAAATTTATATGCATTCTCTCTAGATAGAATTCCAAAGAAAGCAAAATATTTTTTTTTTTCAGCATTTCAACTTTATGGTTACAACCTTTTCTAAATGGGCGCACTACATAAAGGATGCCAAATCTCTAGTCAGGAGACTTCTACTTATAGAAGTATGTAAGAAAATGTAGAAGTATATAAAAAAAGTCCATATGCTACAGAGAAAAAAAAAAAAAAAAAAAGAAAATACTTTTTTCCCCCTAACCCTGACTGAAACCATATCCAGTAGGTGGTCATGCTTTAACTTTAAAATACTTTCTGCCTTTACCTTCCAGCAAGTTTTATTTTTGGTTCCTTTCAAACTGAAAAATGGTCTAGGAGTTTCTCTTCAGGTTTAAAATAATTAGTAAACCCTTAGAATACTCATTATAAATAGATCAAAGCTTCAACCCAACTTCATTACAAAGGCAAGCCTTTTAGTTCAAACTTGAACTACCACCCATTCCATGTATGTCCTGCTGATATCTTACTTTGGGTTCTGTTAAATTATTAACACCAAGACACTGAATAATTCATTATYGAATGAAAAATAATATGAAACTTAATTTATACAACTTTCATACCAATTAAGTTTTCCCTCTTTTTTCTTTAATTTCTTTCCTTTTTAATCTGGAGTGTTTTTGTGCTATAAATGTAATGGCTGGATCCCTTATTTATATATGAAACAAATCTAAAGGTAATAAGGAAGTCAACAAAATGCAAGTTGGAGGTATTAGGTTTTAATAGAAAAGGTAAAAATAAACATGCTTATAATGAACAAATTCTCTTATTCTGGCAACAAGCACCTAGAGTTCTTGACAACACTTCTCAAAGTCAAGAAGCCAGGGCAATTCAGAATTAATGTAATCAGGTACAGTAACGGGTCACATTAAAGTAACAGACAAAATAAAAGAGCATCTGGATGTTACTGTCATCTACAGTATCCAGTTGGATGTGGACAATAATATAAAACAGTAGGAAACTACACTGGGAATCAGAATTCTGGAAAGAACTAAATCATTTTTTGTATGCCATAAAGTTCTCTTCTGGGCAGATTCTGTAGTTTGTCTGAATGGAAAGCAGTCAATAACAACTATATATAAAATGTTTCACTGAAAATTTCAAGATACATCAAGTGAGGCTGAGTGTAGCACAAAAATACAACAGTACCAAAATATCTGAATCTCTGGTTTTTTTAAATTTATTGACAATACAATAAGTCAGAAACACTTCCATGGTATTTAATGAAAGCTAGCTTCAATTTGTAAATATAATGGCAAAAGGTAGTTTATCAGCTGGCAACTGCAACAGGTATGTATTTTTTCTAAACATTTTTAACTTCATTAGATTATTGTGTACTGTTATTCCTCCCACTGTGGCTTCGTTTCAGAGGTCTGCCGGAAGGTGAATAGGTCTTCAGGCTCTCACTACAGTGCACGTGAAGTCCTTCAGCTGAGAAAGGGCTGTAAGGTTAGAGGTTTGTACTTTCCCCTAGAGATTCCTTCTTTTTACCATGAGCATTCACACTGATGCACTCACCCTGCTGTATGTTCTAGCTCGTTTGCTTAGCACTTAGAAGTCAGAGCAGCCCCTTCAATTTCAAAGTAGCAAATGCCTTTATGTGAAGTGAAATCTAACTACAGATTTATGAGTTACCATTTTCAATTTGGAACAGCATGTTTAATTTAAACAAAAAGTCCAAAACTCTAAGAACCTTATTTCTCTCTTATTCCTTTAAGCTTCTACCAAAACTTCAATATGATTAAATAAATGATTTTTGAGGGCTATTAAAAAAAAAAACTTTTAACAATGGTCTGCTGTAGCAGCCTCTAAACAGATTCAGAACATACTGTGTGAATAATAAGGTTTGCAGTATAGCTAAAAAGAATAGTTTATTAGTAAAACTGGATGACAAGTCCATAAAAGAAAATACCCTTCCACAGATATTTAGTTCAGCTTATCAGTATGTGGCAAAAAAATAGGATCATGCTACATAAACAAGGAAGAGGCACTGTAGGTAAGTGCTTCAACATTCAATGACAAAAATACATACTATGCTGAAACACTGATATTACTGGGTAGAAATTAAATTTGCACATGTTCTGAGAATTTTTATGATTTTACTGGGTAGGTTTCAGGCAAGTGCTGACTTGTGTATTACCAACATGAAAGCAACCATTTAAAAATAAAACAAATGAAAACCCAAGCCCTGTGTTTCCAGTATGGCACATGTCTGGACTTGGAGACACCTACAGGTAGAAAGGCAAATTTTGCACTGAAAATGTAATATCATCTTCTGGATTTTTTTTCAGTTAATTCTTTTCTTTGTATATTCGTAAGAAAATAATAGAGAATTATGAAATCCATAGTAAATCTTCTCCTGCCAGGATCAAAAAAGAAAAAGTACAGAAAGAACATACCTATTTTTTACTTTATTCCTATTATTCAGGAATAAAGTTATTAATTGTACTCACTTTACGTCCCCAGATTTTTAAGGCCAGAATCGTATATTTATGTTTGTACATCACCTTCAGCAATCAATCCTGATTAGCACTTCTCAGTTCTTCATAATCTAAATTCTGTATCTCAAGTATCTTTCATTTCCAAAATTCTTATGTTCTACTCCATTATCATTTATGTCAGAGCGAATATAGGCTATATTGTTATTCCTATCAGAAACAAAAAACAAGAGTAATAAAAATAATTTAAAAATAAAACTCAGGTTACAGAAGTTATCTAAGCAAAAACTGAAAATTAGAAATATTTCTTCAAGATCAAATTTCCCCCTCATTTATTATTTTTTGTCACTCCTAATTTAAACAATCTTTACAGTGACTCCACGAGATTGAAACTCAGAAACAGTATGAAGAGGAAAACATGCAGCTTCCAAAAAAGTTTCTTCTTACTCTTCCAGATGAAACATAGCCATTCAAAGTTAATTCAATTCCAATAACTGTTTCTCAGCATTCTTCCAGTTTTGGTCCTCCTACACTTGCTTGCGCTTACCATATAGATTTAAACAGCTGCACAGTGTATAGTGCACAGCATATTGTTGTAGAGTAGTAGTAGTAGACTAAATAAATGGATCTTTCTTTGGCCTTTTCATCCCCACCAGATTAACATGCCTTTATTAATTCAGGTCCTCTCATATAATGTATCTGGCAAAAAGAGACACCAAATGTTAGAGAGTAATGTTGAAACTTGAAATAAATTATTCTGTGCTGCTACCCTAGAAACAGAAAATGACATTTCACAAATGGGTGGGTGGAAGTTGCAATATATTTTAATTTTGTATTATAAAGTGGGAAGTTCTGTTATATTACTTACACTAATGCAACTGAGATTGCATTAATTCAGATTAACTGTTCCAACATAAGGCATAACCCCTTAATTTGAAGAGCAGCCTTAAAAAAAGAAAGTCTTGCTATCTAAATGGTTGCGTTTTATTTAGTAAGCATACTAATTTTAGCAAGCTACTAATTTTAGTTGATATTCATGCAATTAATTTAATTTACACACATTCACCTTTATTCACACTCTTACTAAAGTATTTTTTTCCTGCAGAAGAATAAAACATAAAAATTATTCAGCAGTTGAAGCAGAAATCAGACTTCAAAAATTATTTCCCCTGAGACATGAATAACTCATGGAGTCTCATCCGACTCTAGCTTCCAAACCCGCTTCATACAAATCTTAAGGCCAGTTTGAACATACAAGAGCATAGTTAGTTGCACATGCAACTCTCATTAGCATCAACTAACAACTGAACAGCAAGACACAATGTTTTCTTATTTCTCTCAAAACTTTGGGAATCTAATCACTCTTCCTGGATAGAGGATTTGGATGTAATTCTTCCAGTGCTGTTAATGGGAATTGCATACATAAAAATGTGCATGAATATCAAATTCTAAGGATATAGATTTTGCTTTAAATGTTTTTCATTTCCTTTTCTATGTGCATGTAAATCAGCATGGTTAAGCATAAATAGAAATGGAATTTAGAGAGATTACTTTGTTAGTGGCATAAAAAAGGATATTCACATGATGCACAAAACCAGGCAGCAGTATGGAAATAAGAGCTTTCCAAGGCCCATTAAACTAACAAATGTCAGGGTTTTTTTCTTTGATTTGCTTTGTAAAGAATACAAGATCATAACTTAGCTTATGGGTTTCCTTGCTTACTGAAACTGAATTGTACAATGGTTGCCAATTTTACTGCTTAGAAATGGTCTATCACATACTCCACTTCTAGGGTCACTACCATGTAGTCAGTATTCTGTGTTTTCCTCATATAATTTACATGACATAGTACTGTGATTCACTCCAATCATACATTCAAGGAGTAGTTCATTCTAAACTTTGGAGAAAGGGCTTCTGAAAGCTAATATTACACAAATTAACATTAAAGACAGTTTAATTTCACATTTCATCAAGATACCTTTTCATTTAAGTCAGTACAAGTGCACTAGTGTAAAAAGAGCATAAATTGAAGGACAAGCAGGCTGTGTTTGTTACTTTAAACTTTATTTTCAGAGGGAGTACCAAAATATTTGTAAAATGATGTTACTTCTCCAGAAAAGGTCCCTTTGGGATGCCAGTCAAGTTGATATACAAACGTTTTTATGAACCTAAGTAAAACAGTTTAGGAATGCTGAAGTTAAACTTGTAAAAATAAAAAGGACCAATTCAGTTTGTAATAAGGGTCAGATCCTCCTTTGAGGTAAAGAGGCTTTGAGTCTATGGAATCATCGTGGTATACAATACCTGAGACACGGTAGCATCCTGAGTTCACAGCCATGCCTCTATAAGGGCCCAGGTACCATGAAAGGGATGTCTCTACACAGTCGGTTTTTGCATATGGAGCTGTACTAATGGCATTGCTATGTTGGCTGACTTCTTTGCATGCTTTGGAAAGAAGTCTTTAATTGCTAAGGACTATAAATAAAATAGTCTATCCATTTCAACTGGTAACTTTTAAATCTACAAAAGTTTTCTGTTTTTGTTTACTTTTTCGTGTCTTCTGGCAGTAAATATAATCTCTGGATCAGACATTTCCTAGAAGATAACAACTTTCTGCTCTAGGGCCCTCTGTTTTGCTAGATAGTACTTATCTGCTGGGACACATCTTCTAAATCAGTAATTGCTGCCTAATCATAAAGTAAATTGAACACCTAAGGAAGATGTAAGTAAAGTGCATAGCTAATATATGAAATACTGTAGCTCATTTGTAGTGCTCTCAGATCAGTCATTCCAGATTCATGCAACTGTAAATGAAATCAGTCGACTCCTAATTCACCAGCGATGTCTGCATTACACCACTATTACTTATAGCAGATTTCTGCAAAAAATGTGTTAAACTCAGTATATGTGTTCATAGTRATTATTCTATATGCAAAGAGAAAAACATCTTTCCATAGTAATAATAAACCACAACTGATTACTGAAAACTCACTAGTTTCAAAGATTCAAAGTTTAAACATCTGAAGATAAATAGATTTGGACAGATAAGATATCCCAGTAGCCACTTATCTTCATGGGAAGCAACCTATCAGCCGTCTTCATCCCTTGTTAGAAAGCCCTGTGCATCGCAATGCCCCGCTGACTAGTGCTGCAGTGTTATTAGATGGGGAAGAAGTTAACCTCTTGAGCAGAGTATAATAAATCCCAGCTATCCATTGCCTTGAAAGACAACTCAATATGGATATAAGCATCCACAGACTACTACAGCAATCCTATAAAATGAGAAACTTCTTTCCTCATTGAAGCAACCAAAATCAGTTCATTGCTCTTCTCATTTATCTCTAGAAGAGAATTTTTAGAATGGATTAGGTAATTAGCAGGCTTCCATACCTTCAAAAAGTGATCATCAGTTGACCATGGCAAACTTCAAAGCATGACTTTTATTTATTTGGTATGCCTTGTTTGTTTGGTATCATCATTGCTGAGTTTTTTTGTTGGCTGGTTTTATCCTGGTTTTAGTAGTTCAGTTATTGATGCCTTTAACTGGCTTTTTTTTTCTAGGCAGCAAAAGCAGTACATTTGACAAACCCTTGCATATAACTCTATGTATTTTTTTCTTCCATTCTATTTTTTGAAATATATTTAGGTGCTATGGACAAACATTGAATAAATTAATAAATAAAAATCAACTGAATGTTTGTTATGCAAAAAAGAATCTATACCATTTTCTCCATCAAGTTCAAGTTATAATAACAATGAATACTTCAGTGCAGGCATTCCTGGCAATTAATAGCCACATGAGTTCTCTTGATTACTGCAAGTTAGCAGTTTCTTTCAGTTTGTCAGGAATCCCTGGAATACTTTATGCTTAATCACTGTTGCTTAAACAAAACTCATTTTGGTTGAATGCCATATTGTGCCATGCTGTTCAATGCCCAAATGTACTGATGGATGATGTACAGTTCTGGCTTTTCAGTTTCTCTCCTTATCTCTGTTTCATTTTACCAATTCCTAACTTTTGTTGTTGTCCTTCTTTTTAACATTTTTTTCAGTGCCTAAAGAGGAAAATTTCATTTCTTACACTCAAAATACACATATCACTCATCATCTAAAATAAAACTTTTGATTAAAAAAAAATATATATATATCTATACATCAGATAAAGTCGATTGAATACAGGCATTTACAACAAAATGTAGACTCATTTTTAACTAGAATGGGAACAATGTAGATTTTTAAAAGTAGAAGCATTGCAGGTGCACATGCATATAGTATCACACACAATAGCAACTCTTATTGTCAATAATTTTGTGATAGTGAAACATTTTCACTATCTACTAGTATCTGTTCACTATACAAGAAATGCATAGTCCAGCTAATCTCAGGTACCTCAGAACTAAATTTTTGCATCTGATAGTTTGAAGTTGAAAGAACAAAGTGATGCACTGCTGTGGGAATCTACTGGATTTTTTGATAACTTCAGTAGTTTATCAGTCAGTTCCTTCCTGACAAGGAAACAGGCTGACAAGCTGAATTTTTATATTTACCTAATCTGGAAGAGGAAGTTAAACAATGGACATTCTGAAATGTGTGAAAAAAAGGATTATTTTTACCAAAATCTTATCCCATTGCTACATTCTTTAAAAGATTTCAACAGTCTGTTAGTATATATATGAAAAGGACTAAATGATGTGGTAGTTGCAGTAACAAAGTTCAAGACTAAGACCCACATAATCCCCTCCAGTCTTCACATATTGTTTTTAGTAGTAAAACTAGATGTGATAAATATTCCTGTTGTTACTCTCTAAGAAGTTTAGCAGTCATACTCAATCTACACACAGTTTGGTGCACATCCTGGTTGATGCAGCAGGCAGATAAGCACGTGACCAGGCATGGCAGAGAATAATTTGAACCTGATCAGCTGAATTTTGTGTTTTTCCTAGCAAGATGGCTTTGTGTTTGATTTTGCACATTCTTACATTTTAAATTTACCATTAGTATTAGCATTTTATGTTATGCAGAAAAGCTATTTAGAGCTCATGCTAAGATCACTGCAATTTGTGGAAGATACACATTACTATTTCCAAAATAGTAAATATTTATGGGACACAGATTAGACTCCTGCTCTAGGATTCGATAAACTAAATCCTTGGATATTGTTAACTTTGGTACAAATTCTTGATTAAGGTCTCAAAGCTTTAATCATCAAAGAAGTACGCTGATTCAGATACGCAGGCAAGATACGCAGCAAATACTATGCAGCAGTATACTGCTGAAAATCTTCCATAGGAATTTACCACTAAAAGGAGTTGTGCATCCTGCAGTACCCTGCACCTACAGATCAAGCAGAGAAGCTCCTTATGAAGGCAGTGAGGCAGAAACTTGCATGCCATTCATATAAAAGGCCAAAGCACTGTAGCAGTTCTGGGAAAAATACCAATGACTAGGAAACACCAATGTAAAATGAGAGAGTATTGTCCAGTTTGTTTTCTTTGGATTTGTTCCCTTTTTACTCACATTCCAGCATTGTGGTCTACAATAAAATTAGTTCAACAGCCTTACAAACTTAGCACAGAACTAATAGTATGTGCTTAGTTCCTCATCGTGACTTCGTAGGATCATGGAGCTGTTGACATTGGCAGGGCCCTCAGGAGGCCTCTAGTCCAGTCTCCTGCTCAAAGCAGTGGCAGCACTGAATTCAGACATGGCTGCTTCATGCGTTGGCCAGTTGGGTCTTGAAAACCTCCAAGGATGGAGATTCAACAATGTCTCTGGGCAACCTGCTTCACTGTTTTGATTATGATAGTGGTGGGCATACATTCCAGAGGTGAATAATGAGTGACTTATTGTCAAAATTTGAGTACTGTTTTGAGCAATTTGTTCTTCTTTTTTCCTTCTTAGGGAGGGCAAAGACTCATTTATTCTGTTACAATACATGTTTGAGAACCGTCACCTACAGCCATTCTGGTAACTCTAATAGTTGAGAACAATGCTCACAAATAAACAGTTAGTGATTACACATSGGTGACACCTGTGCCATCATTTTACTGGTTGTCAGGTTGAACAAGAATCTGTATGCATATCTAATATGCAGACACCTTATAAGGAGCTAATAAATGATTAAATGAAATTGCTGTTTTCATAATGAATTAGTACAAGATCTGTTGTTCATAACATTTGGAATGTTTAAATGGTTTAACATACTCCAGTTATAAGTACTCTGCAGCTAGCTGTTAAAACAGATTCATCACTGAAGTATTTTCAAATTGTTTATATATGTCATTACAATATGCCAGAACCTGTTTATAATTTAAAAATAAATCATTTTTAATTACCATAGGTCAAACCTTGGTAACCAGTTCTGTGAAGAACCAAATTCCCTTCTTGGGCAGCATGGAACAAAGCAGAAACAGGAGCTCAATTTGCAGCACACTTCAATATAAACTGCAACAGCTGCAGTATTTGATCAAGACAAAATTTCTCTACCACGATCTCATTCAGGGAAGCAAAATAACATTTTCTCTAAATCTGTTGTGAAGCTAAGTCTGGTTACATAATTTACACTCTTCTCAAGTTTCTAGCATGTTATATTTGCCCAAGAGAAATTTGGATCGTGTACAAATTCTGCTCTGAATCTCCAGTAATTCTCCCACAAATTTCCAATGCCTAAGGAGGCATAATGTGTTCAGCACTACACATCAATGTTGCAAACACTTGAAGAGTAAAGGGGAAATTTTGGCTGAGCCAAGATCATTCTTTCCCAGTCTGAGAGATC
The DNA here is from genome assembly GCF_003343035.1 of Apteryx rowi. Taxonomy (NCBI): domain Eukaryota; kingdom Metazoa; phylum Chordata; class Aves; order Apterygiformes; family Apterygidae; genus Apteryx; species Apteryx rowi. The sequence goes on from NW_020447220.1 coordinate 1,783,647, forward strand.
CTTCCTAACACATATGTGTGATTTAGCCTCTGAAGATTTAACACCTTGCACTAGACATTTCTCCCTTTTTTCCATGAAGAGGATGTTACGGAAGATAGCAATCAAAATACATTTTCCATATTTCATATTAAATCTGTGAAGAAAATGCATATATCTATGTTCTGTTGCAATCAATCTGTCGGAATCTGCACAGAACACAAAATACTATACACTCTGGAAGTGTATGCTTTTTGCTATCCGAAAAACAGATGAAGGTAAGTAAAATGTCACTTCTCTTAGCAGGTGAGGTAGTATTTATGTCATACCAGTAACATACCATAACCAGTAACATAACCAGTGCTAATCAGCACTGTAAAACCACTTAAACTAAAGAAAAATATTGAACCATCTCTCCTTTCATGTCATACTAAAAATCTTTCTTTTATCACTGGTAGCCTAAGTCAGTCCCTGCACAATGTGATAGTTTATGGTCTACATATATGGCAGCAGAGCAATTTCTAAAGTAAGTAAATGCATGGAGTTAAATGGCATTTTACCAACTTGATGGACAAAAACATGTATATACTACATGCAGTATTTTCTTTCAAGGAGCACCGAACCATGACAAATGTACATTACTTTACATTGATACAATTTCACACACAAATTGTCATCAGTCTGGTTCTTCAGCCATTCCTGGAGTAAGACAAGTTTACTTCAGGTTGAGTTGAGTCTTAGTGAATTTATGCCCATCTCCTCCTTTCCAGGGTTTTGTCACATTTTGCTTGAAAATAAGCTAGAAGGTCAGTGTCTTTTGTTCTGCTAAAACTTGCACCTCATTTACTTTCAGCAAGATTTCCACACCAGTTACAGAACACCATTTATCTCATAGTTCCCTGGCTACCTTTTAAATAAAGAAATACAGAGGAACCATACATGTGAGCATAGTGGCACAGCTGAATACTGAAGAACTTGTACACTTCTGCTATATTGAAAGGAAATCCCATTCATCATATTACCCATGCCTCCCCCCTTACATAAATGAAATTGAATGGGTGTGAGTTAGGGTAAGTTTTCCTGAAGATCTTTAACAGCAGTATTCATATCCTATAAAATTGCAAACATGTCATTTAGCTACTAAACATGCCTCTGATCTTAAGGAAGCATTGGGTAGCATTCTGTAGACTTAAGGCTTGCAAAGAGAGTTTTACCAAAATTATTTCCCCTTCTGAGTTTTATACAAAGCAAATAGGTCTGCTGTGCCCCTCAGAAAATCTTTATCTCTAGTAAAAACCCAACAGTCTTCTGTGTTAGAGTAACTACTGCTATCTTACCCTTTGGTAAAAGTATCCCACTTATCTCAGGACACTAATATATCCTTCGACATTGCCATAAGCACACCATCAATCAAAACTATACTAGTCATAACATCAGCTTCCCCCAAAATGTAGTTCTGCAGAAAAGTACTAATTTGACTACTTCCATGGTTCCTCTGTTCTGCCATTCTTTTTGAAGCTATTCAGCTCCTCACTGTTGCTTTTGCCTGTTAAGCACTCTGCATTGGAACCATCAAATTTATCTGAACATTTCAGCATTTTCCCTCAGCACTCGAGCGCTTTTCCACAAGAATTTAATGTTTTGCCTTGGTTCTTGTTCTCTAGCATCTTGGCAAATCGTCTCAGGCTTTTTGATATTTTTCTCAGTACTTCAGTGTCTTGCCTCAAAGCTTCTCTTCATTGTGATGCTCCAATGCCCACAACTTTCCTTGAACACTTTCCCTTTATCCTGGCACTTTGCCCTGGCATTGCAGTGTATTCATCTCAGGACTTTTGTGTTCCAACCATGTACTTTTGCAACCATGGCTTCGGGTCTGCAAAATTTTTTTTTAGGACTCTGCTCTAATTCTTTCCTATGCAGCTGGTTCTTTTCAGCTCCATGGTAAATTTACCAGACTCAAGGCAGGGTCCAACTTATCTCACACACTGGCAAAACACAGTGCTCCTGAGTACCACAATGTAGTTTCCTCCTCCTTTCCCTGAACTCCTCCTTTCCCCAAATAAAGTAACTGAGCAAAAAGTAATGAATGAGTGATCATCAAATCCTGACACAGAAAGTTAATGCAGTAAGGTTTGCTCCGTGTGTGTGTGTGTGTTTTATTATGCATCGGATACTCCTAGAAAGAGAATTCTCATGAGAGCTTTGTTGCTGGCTGGGTAGTTTGTTAAACAGTCACTGTCACCAATACTACTGTTGTACTACTGTTGTTATTACCACTATTATTTTATGTCTACTTGGAAAATTTTCAGTCTTTTTCAAATCAAATTATATGACATTTTTCTGCATTTTCAGCCAGAAGACACTAATAGAATGACATTAAGCTTCATTTCTTTCCCAGTACGTTTAAGTCCAATGTTTCTTAATGACCAGTACTGTTGCTTTCTTTTGGAAAGATACGATCTTCTCTAATTCTTAATTTCAATATATTAACTCCTCCTGGATCAGTGCCAAATTCGTGCCAATTTTTTAATGATTAAAATATACGGATAAGGGTTTTTTTTTTTTACCAATCTTTTTCCAAAGTTAGCTACTTCACTCAGCAATACGTGCAAAAGTTAGTATGTCAGACATTCTCAGAAGCAAACAGCTCTTAAACAAACCCTGAAAATACTTTGTTTCATTAAATACACTAAGTACAATTTTTTATAAATGTCTGAAAAATAAAACACTGTAACTTTGAATGACATATGTTAGATATGATGTTTCCTTATATGTCAGCATAGCTCAACAGACATCAATCAAGATGTACACATTTATATCACTGTAAGAAAAGTCTTTTTATTTATATATATATATTTGCACTACATAATGTAAGTGTATTCAGCTTTTTTAACACCAAATTTAATTCTGGAGAAAAAAATTACCCTAAAATCACAGATTCTTTCCTAGAAACAGTTATAAAGAAACAGTGGCAAGTTTGGGGTATTTTTCCTCATCTCACCAACCTGTTAGAGTTAACGTGCTGGTCAGTAAGATGAAAAAAAAAGAATTACATCAAGACCCCACCACAAGCATCCAACTTTAAATCTTACTCTTCAGTAAGTGCCATGCAAGAGAAGGATAAAAAACAAACAAGCAGTGAACAATGTTCTTATTAGACTCCTCATCATGTCCTGAAAGCAGCAGGGTTTTGAGATAATGGCAACATGCAGCTATTTACAACTTGTTAACCTTAACACTAGGCTCTGAGAGCCAAACTGTCTGTGCACTAGCTGGCATTTTTCCTAAAAAATCGCAAGCCTTTGTGAAGAAAATAGTCACAATGTTTCAGATCTTCTTTTGGTGCCTACTGCTTTCATAACAAGAAATGTTCTTTTTAGGGGCCCAGATCTGCAGAAAAGCAGAGGTCAGTGGGAGACAAACAGGCACAAAATGGTACTAGTGGGTTCATGTTTATTGGCAAAATACTTTCCTATAATCCAGAGAAATCAGAGTCTTAATGTAAATCCATGTAAAAAGGAAATGTAAAAAAGAAAATCTGATAAGCTAAAAAGCTGACATTTAAGGCATACCCAAAGGCAATGCTACTACAAAACATGACACAAGATCCTTTCAATCCATATACCTTTAAACAATTCTAAGTTTTTTTTTTCTACTTAGTCTATATCACAAAAATGATTCTACATGAATGAGTACATTCATTTACATTTTGTGATATTTCACTCTTAAGCTAGAACAGACTTGATGTCCTTATTTTTGTCCTGATTTACATTCGTTGCCACGCTGTTAAAATGGCCATAATGGGAAGTCTGCTCAAGAGAATTCTGCACATGAGTATTTCAGGTCAGAGATGAATTTTAATGGAATATTTCATATAAAACCTTGCTCAAAACCTGAAAGCCCAACATTTAGCTCAGATCAAGGACATGGGCACACCACTTTCATGTCCACTGCATGTCCATACATATATATAAAAAACACATGCATATGCTTTTAATACAAAAAGGAAAATGCACACACATCTTGAAAAGAGTACTTGATGGCAGGAAATCTTTACAAAATACTAAGAAAAGTCTGCAGAAATATCAGTCCTTTAGGTATGGCTAATTCTATTTTGGAGTCCTGAATATTTCCAGCATGGTAAAAAGACCAGATTCACAGTCATGTACTGAACTGGGGAAATCATGTTGTGAATGGCTCTCTCAGCTGAAATGTATTTTGCTCATAATGATGGGGCACAGCAGTTTGTTATGCATATTATTTGCAAAGGGTGCGACCTCTTGGAAAGCTGAATGAATGTGAAACGACTGTTTTTATGTTCGACACAGATGCGGTTAGGACACAGTTCATGTTTTGTTGTTATCCAAGTTTTCAGTATATTTGTGCTCCATTAAAAAGTTACACCAACAAAACAAAACTACTGCCAAAATTCACCAGAACTAGAAACAAACTGACTTCATGGCAGACTCTAGAGTTTTCTGCAGGAAACAGGAGAGATTTACTACAGTAAAATGTTCACAGGAATCTTAGAAAACTCATTTGATAGAAGTTCGAAGCAACAATTTTTGACAAGTTAATTTAGGAGTGTTTCTTTGCATTCTATCTGCTAGAAGTATATTTCAAACTGCTCTCTTCACTGAGCCTGTAATAATTCAGCAGAAAAAACAAGCATTAAGCAAACAACTTCATCACAAAGACCACTAATTATGAGTTTTTACTAGTATGCCACTGGTTCAGTCAAGCCTGAGTGAGTAATCAAGGGTCTGAAGTGCCTTGTGGAAAGGCAAGCCTTTTAGCAGTCCTGTGCTGTCACTTTTTGATTTGCAAAGAAAAGTAACTCAGGAGAGGATTGAGCTGTTTTCTTGGAATTTATTTATTTCATCTACAGAGCTTTTATTAATTCATTTTTTTTAATTTAGAAAATCAGTTTTTCAACATAAGGCCTTCCAAGCTGATTAACTATGTAGGAAAGGTTTTTTTTTTTGTTTTTTTTTCATTCCAATGCTTCTTGTACTCTAGATATCAAGGAAATATTATTTTCCTGCTTCTTCCATTCAAATTCAGATCAATGCTATCTTACCTATAAAATTTTCCAAACAAAATAGTGAAACCGAATCTCATCTTGCAAACAGACTTGCTTTTAACCATACTTTATATTTCATTACAGAATGCAGCACTACAGAATCATAAACAGGGTTTTTTGGTTTGTAACATCATCTTCAGATTTCTGTTTCATAAGAAATGTACAGATAACTCACATTCATCTTCTCTTTAATGACTGCTCCCAGTAGAATGTTTACAGCTTTTTTAACCTGTAAATCTCATGAATCTCTCAAGAGATTCATTAAAAACTTAAACAGGATTTTCTTCTCTTACAACAAACAATACCTTCTAATAATGAACATATTTCAAGGAAAATTGAAAATATGTGATTTCCCTATGGTTATGTAGCCCATACACATTATCTGTAACAGTAACTGTACATTTAAATTACAGTATCTTGCCAAGCCATGGTTGCAATGAAATATCTTTTGAGAATTTTTTATGCTGATTCAAATAAGGGAAGGATCAGAATAACTTCCTGGGTTCTGAATCTGTGGACGCTATCTTATCTTTGTAATTCTGTTTTCTTGTATTTGCACCAATGCAACAAGAAACAGAATCTGTTCGCTAAAGCAGAATACTGACTTTATTCAGAACATCTTAAAGAAAGATTGTACAACAGAACATTTGTAATATCTTTATAGAGATGGTTTGGATTAGCATTATAATAGTGTAAATAGCTCATTTTATAGCTAAAGCTGACTGTGTATGGTTCTGTGTCCTATTCCTGATCATCAGTCAAGAAATAGCTTTTGCTGAATTATCACTAGTTCAGACTGGTTCATCAGGGCTTCTCTTTTATTAAGATTTATCTTGTAAAATAACCCATCCCTGATACAAGATGGAAAGAAAGTAATTGGGAAATGTTCCCAGTTGATGGCAAAAATAGAAAACCTAAATGATGAAGAGTAATAGAAATCCAGTTCATCCCCTCCTCCACACAGTAAAAAAAAAAAAAAAAAAAGATTTTCTGCTGGAGATGACTAATTATATTGACATTTTTATATTCTGCACCATCAGGGTTGATCATCTCCAAGCAAGTCTAAGCCCCATGTGTGAAATGGATGCTAACAAGCATGAAGTAAATGCTATAGAACTTCTTCTATGGAATACAATCTTTCTRTGGAATATCCTGCATATTCAGGAAGCTATACAATATACATATTAGCACTTTATTATTAAATTTCCCATTGATGCAAAAACAGTGCCTACGTAGGGTATTTTCTGGAACTCAAGGAAACTTTGATGTATTTTCTTGGCCTACCAGAGATTTCCCTGTATATGCCATTTGCTCTTTCTGCCTAAAATCCATATCTGCAGGGTCTGAAAACATCCAAGATTGAGGTGGTCTAATGCTAAGATGCTATAAATGCTATATACAGCCTTTTACACTCATTAAGATAAACAAATAATTAGTTTAAGAACATTTTCTTGATGTAATGTGAGGGAAACAATCTAACAACTGTGGTTCATGAGCAAACAATTACAAATAAACTGCAGACAGCAGAGATTTATTGAAATTTTTTAATAATAGTTAAGTATTTTTCAAAAGAAAGAAACCGTTCTTGTACAGGCAGCAGAAACAAAATGGATACAGAAATGGTATAGTCAGAATCACTGACTGAAAATACAGTATGAGCACATAAACGTGCTGAGCTTTCAGTTAAGAATGGCCCAAATAAATGAACATAAGCCCACAGAAGTCATTTTTAACCTAAGTTTCACTTAAATTTATTATGTGCAGTATTGTGCTCCATTTGGATATTTAAAAAAACATACCAATGGCATCAAGTGATAAGGACAACATGGAAAATAAGTGATAGTGCTGAAAGGAAGAAACTGTCTAATCTACTTTTACCAAAACATCATGAAATGCTAGACTCAGCCACATTCATTGCTACTTTCCAGTACACAATTTTTGTTTTACTGCCTGCTTTGAAAAATAATTCCATGATGAAACAAAGAATAAATTAGAGCTTTTGTAACCATAAAGATCCTTCAAAAGATAACTGGCTTTATATAGTCATTTTCCAGAATTTATGTACCTTTACATTAGAGCTACAACCTTGAGTAGAAAAAAAATCAAAAAAGAACAAAGCAAATTTAACAAATGCAAGCTAACAAAATCACTTCCCTCAGTGTCTCTGCTCCCTATTCCATTTCTGAGGTTTGGGGAAAGCATTTGCAAAGTCCTTTCCAGTCTCAAAATACCATAACCCTAAACAGGCATATAGCATATCTAGCTGCAGATCAGCCCTTTAAGACATTTAAATACCAGGCTGCACAGTGTTCAGTCCTCATATTCTCAGAGCAAAAACTGGAAGGCTCTTTGCAGATTCTAGAAAATGCCTAATTATACTATGAGCTAATAAGACATAGGATCATAGGAAAAGTCAGGTTGAAAGGGACCTCTGGAGGTCATCTAGTCCAACCTCTTGCTCAAAGCACGGTCAACCATAAGGTCAGAGCAGGTTGCTCAGGGCTTTAGCCAGTCTGGTCTTGCAGCCTCCAGGGACAGGTCTGCACACCCCCTCCAGGCAGCCTGTCCCAGGTGCAGTTTTTACCATGGTGAACCCAGTTCGTTCATCCGCTACTGTGGCCAAGTACCATTTAGGAACTTCAATGCAGTGAGAAAGTGATATTTCATTGGAATGAGGAACCAAACAGGTAACTTTTAGGATGCTTTTCATAGAAGGTAGCAGTCCTTTGACCAGTTTAAAAATTCGAGTTTTCATAAGAATTTTAAGAACCTTTGTTCCATTTACAGTGGTCTTCTCTCATATCTAATGAAAGTACTTAAATTTCTGTCCATAAAAATATTGTCTATTCTCAATCTAATCATATTCTCTCTTATCCATACAGTGTGTTCAGTCCCTCTCTAGAAACTTCATTTCTTGCCTTTTTGTAGTGAATCTGTCAATCAACCTCTCGACACTCTTGTAATAAAGAGCAATAAACCATCAACATGAAGCATCAGCAGAATACTCTTCACAAATACAAACAAAATTACACTCCATCTGATGTGTCCACTCCAGAAAACACTCAGGAAAAAACAGATTAACAGATTTGTATAACAGCTATGAACGTCAACTAAGTTCAGTCTTGCAGGACCGGGGTGGGGGGTGGGGGTTGTCAGGTTTTCTTGCCCTCAGCTCAAATGTTTAGAAAGCTGAGGCTTCTGTTTTCCAAACTTTTTTTTTTCTAACACAGAAGAACAAAAACATACAGCAAGTCTTCCTTAGGAACAGAAATGAAACTAAAAGGTGTTTCATAGATCAAAAGCAGTACTTTAAACTGTGTTTAGGAAAACACTGTTGAAATGCAGCAAACAGGCAACTTGTTGAAGTTGCAGCCCATCTATATAACCTCAGTTCACAGAGGTCTCCAAAGATTACACCAAATAGCACACATTGAGACAGGAATGGCAAGCTACATCCAGCTTCAAGAACAAAAATAACAGCTCTCTTGTTCACCAAGCAGTTCCCCTTCCTGTGCTGTTCCTCACTTATTCACTACTCATTGAACAAACAAGAACAGCAAGGACATATCAAGCTCCTGAATGTGAGCCAAAAATCCCAACCCAGACAAAGCTAAAAACTATGATCTGTATGGAGGAGCCAATATCTTTTGCATAGAAAAGTTTAGGTCAGAAGACACCTCTGGAGATGCTGCCTAGCCAAACCTGCTCTAAGCTTCTAAGTTCCATTAGGTGGCCTAGGGCCTTTCCAGTCAAGTTTTGAAAATTTCCAAGGATTCTTCTGACTATTAAATGAACATTTTTGGAATATTCAAAATCAGTGGAAAAAAAACACGTCAGTTATTTCCTTTGGTTTACTACCAACTTTATCTTAGGTGCTTTCAGCTTCAACTATTCAACACCCATCCAGGGCTGAGTTTTACTGCTAGGAAACTCAGCTGAATACACCATTCAGGTTCAGGAAAATAGAAAAGGGTAGAGGAAAGATATGAAAGATCCAGGCAACTGATCTAGTGTGAATTAACACATATAACGTAGGCTAAAATCACACTACCATAGTAACTTAGGAAAGCTGTCCCCAAGATGCCTACTTAGACAATTCATTTGATTTCCAAATATACCAAAAATTATTCCATATAGGTCCCTGTAAGAACCAAATGGAATTATGCTATCTTGAAGATTTATCTGATTTATCTGTTTGATATACCAGATTCATCTTTGCTATATCTCTATTGATGTAACTCCAGAAGGTTCTGAAATATAACCTATTATAATCAGCAATGATTTGGGGAACACCAAGGCTACTTAAATTAATGGCACTGTAGTTCATTTCCATGTTTTCTTTCTTCTCTTGAGCATTGTTTCCAGGTATTTCTATTCCCATTATCTACCTGTTAGAAAGTAAAGAGTGGTTTTATCTGAGCATCCTTCATCATTTCAACTTCAGTGTTCCTTAGAGATTCTCTATACTTTATCTGTCTTCCACCTCAGTCATATTTGTAAAGGCATGGTGATATATTTAGTATCATACATATAGCTACATCCACAGCAGTTAACGAGATATTCTGATCCAATTATCATTTTAATCAAAGTGCCTACAATTGTTCRGAAGTTAGTTTTTGTTGATTCTGTTTGATATCTCCATCAACATCAACAGCCTTGCAGTTTGATCAGCAAGGTGATGACTTCAGCTGCAGCAATGACTAAATCAAGACATAGAGCCAATACTCTAAAGTGACAGGATTTTCGGGATTTAGTTAATCTTGCAGGAGCCATACTGCACCACCTGTCAGCCTCATCTAAGTCACTTACTCTAAACCTTTTTTCAATGATTTCTTTCAAGCTTTTTTAACGTTTATAATACAATAAAACCTAAAAGTAATGTACCTGCCAAGATGAATTACATATGAGGAACTGAGACTGTAAATGTTTTTTGAAGACTGACACTGCACTACTTTTGATTCAGCTATTATTTTTTAAATATTCATTTTTGTTAAGTGTAGTACAATGAAAATACAAACACTGTGCATTAAGGGGACTCATAACATATGACACTTATTTGAATGAATCCAGGTAAACAGCCAGATTAAGCTTTCATCAAATTTAATAGGAAAATGTTCCATTTGTTTATATTTTCCTGCTGATGCTGAACAACATTAACCAAACCCTGAAACCTGCTTTAAGTTTGCAAGATAACAAATACCTGTATCAAGCAGCCACTGAACAGATTATATACCTTCGTATATGAAGATAAACATTTCCACATAGCAAAAATATTTTGGTAATTTAGAAGTACCCTACACAGTGGTTTCAAAGAGCACCACTCAAACACAGAATTGGAGCCAAATTCCATTCACCTTAATGGTATAAACTTCCTATTGGGTTTGAGGACCATAATGTAATACAATCACAAAAAGACTGTCCTATTGAAACATATTTACCAGCACCTTTTTCTCCATCTTGATGGATAACACTGTGTATTTCAGACACCTATCAGATTTAGTCCACCATTCTAAAATGATTAAAAATAATGTCAGTGATCATAAATTCAGATGAATTTCAGTCGGTTCTTTTCCTTATTCCTAAATCAACTCTTCTGCCAGTGTTGTAATTTCCGTGCATTGTCTCAGTCTGTCTGACTGGATTTTAAAGTTTAAATGAAGAGAAAGTAAAGATGATCTCTTCTTCTGCCTAGAATTGAGGCTTAATGTGATTGTCTTAGAATACAACTGGGATTTTTCCCATGCTGGAGGTTCAACTTAGTAGCAATTAGTTAGGATGAATCTTCTGTCATGACACCCCTTTCTATAACTCACACTGACGTTAAGAGAAGCTATACACACAAAGAAACTAATCTGAATCCAACAGCATTTCAAATAATGGCCAGAATCCATACAAACACATTTCTGTATTCCAAATTGTGAAATAAATAACCCAATGGATGGAGGCAAAAGAAGGTACAAAAAATGTTTAAACTGTCTGCTGAAACAGAATCATCATAGATATTCTAGAAATTAGATTCTGAAGGCTGCATTCAGCTTTCACATCAACTTTACAGGCTGGTTGATACTCAGTCTTATTTGTTTGATGATCCTCAAAATATGTAATGTGAAATAAGAGGTAGTAGGCCACAAACTCAACCCAAATACTGTAGAGCCTAACTATAATAGATTTATTTCTGCCACAACTTTTCTAATTCTTCTGTTCCTCCTCTTTTTTATTCCTTAAGTATTTAAAATCTGCTGGAATAGATTCAATAAAAAGTACATAATTGTTCATTTAAAAAGTTTATTTTGTGCAACTCTGGTAAGTTTTGCAAGTTTTTATCTTAAGTTCATAGTTTGCTCATAGGTTTTGATAGAATAATCACATTTGAGTTGTGCCATATTTTGAATATAAGATGGTGACTAGTTTTAATGTGCCTAATATTACAGAGATATAAGAAAACTTGGCTGAGGTACAAACTGTTACTATAACTACTCTTTAACAAAGATGGTACTGTTTTAAAAAACTACTTTTTTTTTTTAATTGAAAATAGACAAGCTCCAGGCTCTTTCAAAGTTCAATACACTTTGAAAAATGAGACCTGTGCATCCAAACCATGGAAGTCCTTTTGAAAATATTAGCCCTGCCTCAGTTGCCTGATAAAAGTCCTTAGCTTACTGCTTTAATTCAAACGCACATTGCTGTCAAAGAAATTCAGTTTCTGTATCGTTTAAGTATGAGTTCTCTATTAACTTATTTTATACTTGTTTCCTTATTTTTGTTAAAAGGAGTCTGATGTTTTTACCAAGTTTTCACCTACATATTAAAATGGCACTTTTATTTCTGTTAGAAAATATCCTTCCACTCTACAATATTATGCTCAGATAGATACTTCAGTTACATTAAAAAAAGTGAAAAAGAGTGGACAACATGAAAATTCAATTTACTTTATTTTCAGGGACAAGAGAAGAAAACAAGAATTTTTAAACCTCTTCATTAAAACATGAAAGAGTGATACAATCAACACTCAAACTCTTTTGAGAGTCATTGGTATTTAGTTGCCCAGAATGTCTCTTTATTCAGCACACATATCTCGGATCTTTCGGTGAGGCTAGTATGGTTCAATACTGACACAATACTGTAGATCGGAAGATAATACTGGTTCGTTCCTCATCAGAAGGTTACGAAGGTTCCACGCATAACTGTATTCCCCAGTGAAGAAAACCTCAGTTTCTGCCTACAAATACTAGCGAAACATTTCTTTGACACGAGACTACTAACATCTTAGCTTTCTGCCTCCCACTCACTTTTAAGTGGCCTTTTTTTTCCACAGTGTGCCACATGTCTTTGGGGTTTTACCCTTTGCAGCTTAAAATATGGGAGTTCATGTTGTGTAAACTCATCTCAAACATACTTTGTATTATTCTTTAGGGTACTTTGAGTGCAGTTCTTGAAAATAATTTTCTTTGAAAGTGTAGATAAAGCTAGCTTCATAAAGATATAAGCTTACTGTTATTTGACTGAACACACTGTCTTAAAACAAATAAAATATAACTGGCAGCCCACTATTCTTTAGTCTTTCTAGAGGTTAAAGAAAATTTGTGTTAAGAAGATGTGGTTTAAGGTGTTTTCCTGGATGTTCTGTCTTTCTAAGGAGTTTATACATCAAAAATGGGAGGATGGGGAACAATATGTGAACACCAAAAATGGTATGATAGTTCAGTGTTTTCCTTCATCATTACTCCAGATTGTATACTATTAAAATACACTCATTTTCCAGTGCCAAGGGACTCCTCCATAATTTTTATTCCTAGTATTTAACAAATGCCGTAAATAACTACACATGTATGCATATGTGATTTTTCTCTCAAGTTTATGGTACAATCATAGAAGATAAAGCAGCTATACCTGCTACTTCAGCTGCTATTTGGCCAGAGGCAAAGGGTCATTCTCAATTATTTTACAAAACTACAAAAAACTAACTAGGGCAACAAAACTCTTGATTTACCTTATAGCCTGTTTTTTTTTTTTTTTTGAGAATTCATGAAATTACTGACCTCCTGAACATTAATAAGTTTTTTAAACAGAATTCTCTGATAATTAGACATGCATGTATACTCGTCCGACAAGCACTTAACTAGTCTAGTGTAATAGAATCCAGATTACAGGGAACTATTATGAAAACCCGAGCTTACCATTCACTCTGGTAAAGTCTCACATGCTCACAAGACAAAAAAGTGAACACAGAATGAATTTTATGCGTTTTGTTCCCATTTTTCATCACAAGAGTTATTACTTTGTTGACTTCTATTCTAGATCTCAATTTAAAACACATTGCCGCATACATTTTCCAAGAATCAATTACATGATTGACAAAGTAAAACCATTATTCCATTTAATTTTAACTTTAGCTTTATGCCTTGTATCTTGCATATATTTATAAATTGGTTGCAGCAACTATTATCTGAACAAACTAATAGAGTAAGGCAGTCAGGTCCCAAATTATTTGAGTCTGGAGTTATATGTGTATATTATAGTTCATATTCAGTCACCATTCAGTTGTGAATTTTCAGAACACAATAGTCCCCCTGCACTTTTCTCTGCATAGATTTAGGGAATGCTATGATACTTTCTTCCCCTATTTGACATTGACAAGTCAGTCTAGGTTTTTCATCATAAACATCATAAATGCCCTAAGAAAATCTCTTTCCAATTTGTGAATCCAATCTGCACCTTGACATAATGCTTCCTATTGAAGCTACCCTCCATTTCAGGAGAGGAAGACCAGCATACTTAATTAAATCCAATGATCTAAGTAACCCATGTGCCCATCAGGACGCGCAGTTTCATAATTCTTGTTTGTCAAGAGACAGGAATATACATATATTCTTATAATTACAGAAGCAATCACAAATCCTGGACAACTGAGTAAACAAGTTTAAACTATGACTTGCACTGGCAGAGATCAAACTCATTTCCTCTTCAAAGTCATGAAAGTTCCTTTCTCAGGAGCATTATCAAAAAATGTGACCCTCTAATGAAATCTGAGCTAGAGGAAGGCTAAGGGCAGGCACTGGACACTTCTTTCTAGTTGCTCCCTACCCTACATTTTAATGGAACTTGCTGTTCTTCCCTCGAATAATATCCCTCAAATAATTTTCACTTTTCTTCTCATGGGCATGTGTGTATTATGTGCCATGGAATAAAGCTGGAAATAAAACTGCTTTGCTTTAGTGTGTCCAGGTATGTCATAATAAATCCCTTAGTTCACAGATTTCCACACATACATATTTATTTAACAAACTAGCACAGAGTAGCGACAATGAAGGTGCAAATAGCTGGTTAAATAAAATATGCTGTGCCTAAAGCATTGCAAACTTTCACTTGTTGGATTTTTTCCTCTTTAGTATGTGTTTCCTGCTATTTTACTAGACAGCATAAAGCTCACATAATTACTAATTAAATTCTTACAAAAATAATAAAACTATGTCCTTAAGGATGTAACAGCTAAACACTGATATACAAACAGACTGCACCACCAGAGACATCTTATTTCTAGATCAGCTTGGAGGAAGAAAATCATTCCCAAAACAACCATGTCAAATCAAAGTAGGATACAACGCAAGATGCTCCACTGGCAGGAAAGTGAATCAGGCAGTGTTTCTTAGCACTGTAAACTGCCATCTTAAACCCAACCGTGATGGGTTTTAAATACAGCGGGCCACCTCTGTTTATAATTTCACTATTGACGTTGGAAATCTTCAACAATTTTACTATTCATCTGTCTCTCTGAGAACAGTATTTGGCTCTCTGCTGATCTGGTTATGGAGGCCCCCTTGAAATTATACAATCCATGTGGAATATTTTGCAATTTACATGAAGGAAAACAACACTAATTTGAAAAGAACTTTGCCTGAAAAGTTAGTAAAGCACTTACTTTTAAGCAGCCTAAATTCTGCCATCCTTGCAAGCAAAACTCCCATACAGCAATGCCTTCTATATACCATATCAACTCCTAAACAAACGGCAGAAGCTGAAGCATATATTACATAATGCAAGAAGCAATTATTTAAGGCTGTCTTCCAATAGGAATGCTTCTGCAGACTCCAAGAAGCTTTGGCTCAGGCCATGCTGGATCAAGAAGGCTAAAACTTATGTTATCTATGGAAAACCTTTCTTTTCTAGCACATCTGAAATACAGTCTTTTTCAACAGAATACTTATTAAAAGCAATGAAACAAAACTTCAAATAAAAAATGTCTAATTATGACACCATTGCAGAAAACTCATTTACAAGACTCTGTCTACAGGCTGCATTCCAAGTTCTTYAAATCTAAATTGTCATTATTTATATTAAGTTTCCCTGGACCTTCATGAAACCTCTCCTGYAAACATTTTTTTTCATTCAAATAAGACTTTATTGAGTAATTGTGTGAAAAAAGTATTCATTTTCTGTATTTGGAAAAAGGAATTTTTTAAAACATTTTTTAATAAAAAAAAACCCTTTTATCCACTTGTGCCAGAGATAATAAATGGTATTATCATCACTCAACATGTATTTTCTACTAATCCCACTCTTATTCACAATATAACACCTTAAAGACAATTATAAGGACAGTTTAAACTTCTCTGTCAGTGGAGCTTTTAAATGTGCAAAAGCTAGTAGAAGCGTTTATGCTTTCTGGCAAGTCACTCTACTAATTCAGAAACTGTAATTGAAGACGACTGTCTTTTAAACCTTTTTTCCTTATTTTACTGTTGGATAATGAGAATAGGTGTCTCCCCACAGAGCTAAAGGGACAATCAAATTCCCGTTTCTACCCTGAATTTCCTGCTTCATCCTGCCATGCCTGTTATTTGCGGGGAGCATGAATTTTCAAAAGACCCAAGAAAGATACGGTCACTAGTACTTTACCACAGTAAAGAGACAACTGTTACAAATTTCCTCTCAGTGATCTCATTGAAGAAAGAGGTCATTGGGACAAAAGACTATTAATCTCACTTATGATTATTTTTACTTAAACTTCAAAACTTTCATTCAGACAACACATATTATTCCATCCAATCCAAAATACTTGGAATATAGCAAAGATATCGAACTGTATCTTGAACCCACCACTTGAACATAGGTAGCATAGCACACACAATTGTAACATTGAATCCACATGTATTTTTACATGTAAAGTATAGACTTTAAATTCTAAAATGAAATGTGCAGAAAATGTTTATAAACATTCGACTTTTCTGCACTGTTGAAGCAACTACTTTACTGTTGGAACAGGGCTATATAATTGATGTAGACAGTTGTGAAAGATTTTAGGATCCTTCAGGAAAAAGGGTTATGTTTAAGTGTAGACTGACCATTAGTACCACTCACTGCACCTGTAATGGGAAGGCATGATTACTGCAACGGCTGTGCTCAGGTGGACTACCTTAAAGGTGTGCTTTGGCAGCAGCATCCCAAAAATCCTTTTAACATTTATGTCAGAGAATCAACATTATCCAAAATTTAGAGTTGTTTTAGCTTATTAAAAGGATAATGTCAGTGGTTAAGTTACAAGGTTTGGGTTTCTGTTTTGCTGTTCTTGTAACTTTACCCTCAAAATAACTAACTGGAATAATGCCAAAGGCATTAGTTTAATACAATCTAAGACTGAACCATTAAACTGAGATCTGACTAATTCCTGTTTTGAGCCAGTGCCCTAATGCCTGCTTAACAATCACAGGCCCCTTTAAAATCTAGGTTTAAACACTCACCTGGATCCACAGGGGCTTTCCAGATCTGAAAAGATGTTTTTTTCCTTTTCATCTGTAAATTTATCAGGCAGGCATTATTTTCTACTGAGCTTTCTATAAAAGCAACTTCACAATGCTCTACTAGCAAATGCCAATTTTTGTTGTACATCATTGCTTAGGATCTCTCTTTTTTTCTACTGCATGAATGTGTTTAACGTAAGCTTAGATCCCATCTTTAAAACTGAATGTTAAATTAATAAACAAATGGGTGTTTTAGTGGAAAGACTGACATATTCTTAACTATGGGAGTGTGAATGACTCCAGTATAAGATTACTCAAGTTCATGTAGAATACAAATGCAATACAGGACCACAGGTTCAGATCTTTGATCTCCTTTTTTGCAGAGGCTGTGATGTATAAAGCCAATTCCACTGAGCAGACAGTACTACACTGAATATAAATTATCCTTTAACCATAGCAAGGCACTCTTATGCTCACATTTGAAGAAACGCTGCAAGGATGAACAATGCAGCCATGAAGCAGTAAGAGTTCTGTAGAAAGAAATGCAAACCAAGATCTGAATGGATGACCACGTTCTGGAAAGACAAATTTGTTCCTCAACTGTTGTTTGATAAAAATTAAAGGCAAATCTGGAACACTCGTACATTCAGAAGTACGATTGAAGAACACTGCTTATTCTTTCTATAAAAAAGCATTAGTTAGTACTATAGGAATACTTGTTTTATTTTCCAGAATAAGCATCATTCCCATAAGCAGCGTAACAATTGATTTTAAAATACAGATACCAACAGTCTCACCTGAACATGGCTTGAAATTTAAACACATCTTGTCCAGATACCTCTTTAGAGGAAGAACCCTCTGCCTACTGAGCTAACACTAAGCTCCCTGGAGTTTAGCCATTAATATTCTAAACTCATCTTTTGCAATTCCCAAAAAGTCTCCTTTTGCCAAAATAAAACACTTAAGAAGAATTCACTGTGCTTAAGCTGCTTTTCTTCATTTTATTTAAAATAAGCATTTCTTTGTCAACTTTATTCTATACCAAATATACAGTATGAGAGATGCTCAAATTTGGAGGTATTACCTCAGCTTACGTACACAGGTCAAATGGGAGAACAAATTACTTCTAACAACCTCAGATATTTTGTTTTGTTATATTCTGTACAATTTTATATTAACCAGTTCTTTTGCAGTTGTACAGGAATACTAATGAGCATTTTTACAGAAAAATTTTGTATCGTCTATGTGGAGTTATAACTTGGATGGTTCTAAGAAACAAGTCTTGTGATGTATATTTGTATACCATTTTGTTTGTATGTGTGAAAATGTTAGTAATTAAATAAATAACTTTTCTCCTCTCTTACCTCTTTTGACCTGTGTAACCCGACAGATCAGAACTACTTCCACCACTAACAAGCAAAAAGTCAAAATCTGTCTTTGGCTTTCTGTTCTCTTTGGATTGCTTTTTAATAAGACTTGAAGACGGTGCTCTTTGTGAATCAGTTCTCTGTGCCAGAATGAAATTCAGCAAAAAATAAGGCAAGGGTGAGTTGATAATGTCCATTCTCCTCAGCTCTGCTTTGGTTCAATAAACTTGAACATCTTCTCCCCTCTTTTGCCAATTGAGATAAGCAGCAACAATTACTTAAAATTAATTATCATCTCAAGCTCAGAAAGACAGAATCAGACAAGTTTAGTCAACCTCTCTCAAGCTTACAGTTTCTTTTAGTGTCCGAGAGGGACAAATAAGTCCCTGTCTGCCTCTTGTCATATACCTTAGAGCTACTTCTCACAGGCTCCTATGCCAAGGTTGCAAAAGGAAAATCAGATAAATCCTCTGCTTTCCAGATCACCTACAAGGCTTGTGCTTGCAACCAGCAGGCTGTAAGCTTTGTGCCATTATGGCAAAAGTCATAAATGAACCATCCTTCCCTTCCCAAAATGATAGGAAATATTCTATCCTTGCCTTTCTGTGGTCTCTTCTATCCTTGCCTTTCTGTGGTCTCCATAGCTGAAACCAAGTATTCTTTGGACATCACTGCAATGCCTCTAACCAATTTTATCTGCATCCAGAGCTTGAGTAAATTAAAATATATTTCAGCTTGATCTCTTTTTTATCCCATTCCATTCCTCCACATATACAGCAACTTTAAGCTTACAGACATCCCTTCACGGTTCAAGAAAATCCTTCAATCAAAGAACTTCATTTACAATCCAGCATAGTTTTTGCTCTCTCCTCTCTCCACAGCAGCTAGGCATTTTGATGCAATCCTCATTTAATGCAATCTCCATTACAGGATTATGATCACATCAATAAAATGCTCCATATGTTTTTTTTCCCATCCCTTTCCCTCTCTGATTAATACTAGGCGCTATATCTGCAAAACCCACCAGCTCAAACAGGATGATGGGAAGCCCTGGGGAGGTGGCGGGGGGCACACATTCAACACAATGCGAACTGCCCATCAGAGACCGAGACAGTAGATCCCCTCATTCCTGAGCTACAGTAAGTTAGCTCTCTGTCCTTGCTGTGAACACAGCACACAAACATGGTGTATTAGCAAACTAAAAATAAATACATCTTTTGCAATCACTTGTGAGCTCCATGCACTTTTCACAAGAGCAGACTTTCATTTTACTTGATCAGCTCCAGCCTATTAATGCTGTTCTGGATGAACTGCTGCTGCTCTGCCGAGGAGGGGATGCTGGCCAAAAGATATGAAATGGTATAAAAGGCTGCAAGAACCCCTCTTCTCCCCAAGCCCCCTTCTTACCTTCAGTTCCTTCCCTGCAAAGGATGCCAGTCCACAGGGGCTGCTCAGCGCATCGCCGCGGCGGGCAGAGGAGCGAGGCTGCCCCGCCGCATGGAAGTTAGACCGCTTCGCAAGAGCAAATCCGCGATCCAAAGCACGAGCCGCTTCTTCCCAGGCAGCGCACCGAGCAAGGCTCACAGGCGACTTCCACACGGGGAATAAAACCGCGAAAGGAAAGCGGCGGGTGGAGGGGGGGAAGGATCCTAACTTTTAGGTGAGCCTGAGTTTGTTTTATTCTTGTTGGGCTGATAATTTGCTTTTGCAGCTGCAAGGCAGCAGAAGGCAGTCGCACCCTGGAAGCGCCGCGCCGCACCAGTCCTCAGCGGTCCTGCCGCTTCCCCCAAGTTGAGCGGGGAGACTCTAACTCGGCGGCGGCTCCGCAGCGCGGCGC
>NW_020447220.1:1804666-1839577 GCF_003343035.1 Apteryx rowi
TCGGGAGCCCCCGTCAGCGGCGCTGGCCGGGAGAGCGGCGGGCGAGGGCCCGGCCGCGGCGAAGGCGGCTCACGGTACGTGTGGGATCGGGGCGTGCGAAGGGGGACGGCGGTGGTGAGTTCAAGCCGTTGACGGATGCTTGTGTGAAAATACGCTTTAATTAATCGTTAATTTGTGGTGTTGACTTTAATAATTTGAATGTCTTATTTACAGTACTTTGCCCGATGCCTGCAGTATACACTTGTCAGTGAACACAATAATTATTAGTAAATAATTTAGCGTTTTCTCTGTACTTTGTTTTGGGTGAGGAGACAGTTTTAAACTCTTTACTGATGAACAAGAAAAGAAATTGTGCCTGCCCAAACGGCACTCAATTTTATGTATGTGACCTTATTTTTAAAAATTAGTCTGAATATCTATGTGAAAGCCCCCTCCCCCYTTTTTTTTTTTTAACCTTCTTCACTATGGCAGGATGCTAGGCAATGTCTCACTTTTATACCTACGTATAGTTTGAACACTACATTTTGTTTGAAAAAAGGTATATAAGAGGGTGAGAGTCCTACAAACAGTTCGTAAAAATCCCAAGTCTTTCGGTCAACTGTATGCATTTTTGCCTGCTTACCATGCGCTCAGTGAGGTTCTTTGAATGTGGAGCCAGAATGAACAGTTGCATGGTTATTAACCACATGAAAATACTGCAGAACAATTTTTTTTCTAGGTTATGTTTCCATGTCATATATCAGTCACCTGAGTTTGACCATGTCCACTGTATTTTATTGTGCTTGGTGATAAATGATATGAAATCAGTGAAATAAATTGTGACTTTTTTTTTTTTTTTTAGGTATGACAGAGGTATCTCATTATGTAAAGACAGAACATTACATACAAATTGGAGTTCATGTCCCAACTGCAGTATAGCATAATGCTGAGGATGGTGCCTACATATCAGTTATACTTATTTATCAACATTTCTGAAAATTTTGTAAAAGAATGTGAAATAAAGCATGTGTAAACAATAAGAAAAGGACAAAAATAAAAGCAATATGCAGGTATGCATGTTTGGTTTGCATCATGTTGATGGTGTACAGATTAAGACTGGTTGTCAATCCTTTTAATACCTGTTCCGTTCTGCTGTCATTACAATTGATTTCTGAGATAGCCAAGTACATAAAAATTCCATGTTCTAAAAGATTACTCTGTATTTTACACCAAAAAAAGAAGCAAGCGATGAAGGAATTCTTGTATGTTATTTGGACGTTGTTGTGTCTTGTCCCTCTTGCCTCAGATTAGAGTAAAATAAAGGTTATTACTTGGAAATACTTTTTTCCTGAAAGACGTTTGAATGTTGTTGGGAGACATAATGACCTACATGATGGTTTGTCCTGTGCAAGAGCAATCAACTGCAATAGCATCAAATATTCCAGAAAAGAAAGTAAACAGCATGTCGGGGTGATGATTCTTCCTGTTTTTCAAAGTATGTCTAAGGATAAGCTATGGTGGAGCCAGCAGCCTCCCGTGTTGAGGGGAGTTAGACCTGCCTTACGAAATAGTGTTTGTGGATAGTTGCATCAAAAAGTGCCCTCTTTATTTAAGAAAGAATAAGTCTATTGATAACAGTTCAGTTTGAACTATGTTTGAGAGGCACAGCCAAATGAATGTAGTGAATATTGTTATTCCACTAAAAAAAGAAAGGTTCAAGAAGTAGATGGCATGTTTAACCAATAGTGGAGGCAAAGTGGTGAGAAACCCTTTACAAACCAAAACAGTTAAAAGCATGGAAATGAAGAGTTAAAGACAGAGTTTTACTTTGTCCATGCAGTATATGCATTACTTTATTAAGAACAAAGTATTTTTGCATATTACAAGATATTGTTGCTACCCTTGATTCAGATCAAGGTCTAAATCCTGAAATTGTTTGTTACTCTAAGCACATTAAGAGGCCCCACAGGAACTATTCACATGTGAAAAGAGCTAGGACCAGAGCCAAAGTTTTGCATACTGTGAAGGTCAAGCTTGCTTCCTTTCTAAAACTTGCACTTAGTAGGAAAACTCTCGGAAATATGGTTTCCATATAGTACATTGAGCTGATTCTTCGCTTTTTATTTTGTTGGGCAGGATGCTGTATGTGCTGTGGCTGTTTTAGAGCAATTTGTGTACTAGCAGGTCCTTTTTTGGTACTGGTTGTCTAGCAGGCAGCTGCCTTACAGAACAGGGGAACTGTCCCCGTCTTTCCCTGATTGCAGTTAYGGTTTCCCTTCACACAGACGCTGATTTTTATAAACTTTGCAAAACTTAAGGATAAAAGTCTCGTAGATACTATATACAAACGCCGGCTTTATAGTTGTTGTGGAGTAATCTGATAACAAAAATGCACTGCCTGTAGAACGAATTCTCAGCATTTTTGCACAAGTCACACAAAATACATTGCTTGAGTAGCCTAACTTCGGTCACTCAGATAAGCTGAGGAGAGGCTATTGTAGGTAGTCTCCAAGAAAGATTGTAATTCACTTTTATGTCTTTATGAAAGAAAATAAGAGACAGAAGCCTTCTCTTGACTACTTTGAACGGGCTATATGCGGAGACTGGTATAGGGAACAAAAAGGAGCTACTCTAATAAGACTGACAGATAAGGTTGCAGGTTTTTCTCTGCTGAAGACTGCACAGAGGTTCTCTTTGTTTCTTTTTTCCTGTCAGAGCAATGGGAGAACTCAGAAAACAAATTGTAACGACATTATACTACATATTTTACTGGCATTTTGCCTCAATCTCAAGTAGAACTTTATTTTTTTTCCATAGATTTCTTTGAACAATAGTTTTTTTCTCTTCATTTTGCCTCATCCCCATTTACTGGAAATATAAAACAAATGCTACTTGCAATCTTTGAGCACTACCACCATTTTTACTTTTCAATAACGTTTCTGCTTTTCAATAAGAGAAATTCCCTGGTCTTACCTTTTGTAGGCCAATGTTTATCTAGGTTGTGCCATGCTTTATGAATGCCAATTGGATACTGTATATGGACTTATTATTGAATGCGAATAGTGGTTCTCTTAGAATCCCACCTTTTGCAGTGATCTGTAATTTAAAAAGGCTGAATAACTTTTCTAAATCCTTTGTAGAAACACTGTTTTTGCCATTAAGAAACTGACATAACTTTTAGGTCAAATCACTTTTTCTACCCCAAGTCATAAATATCTAAAATGCAAGTTATCTGAAACCTTAACTTTGGAAAGAGTTACAAAACTCTCTGCTACAAAATGTTCTGCCGGAATTATGGTCCCAAGTCTCATGTTTTTACACCAGTAAAAATACTGCTGTCCATTATTATATAAATATGGTATGAATTAGAAGTGGCAGACAGATAGAAGACTACCTCTAAAAATCTAGATGAACAACTATCACATGACTATATGGTAACTGTTCCCTTCAGTCCAAGAGTGGAGACATTATACATCTATTGATAGTATATAGGAAGTTTAGACTGTTGTATTTTTAGCAGGGCTGTGATTTATAGAAGAGACATTTTGGGGGGAGAGCCAGGCATGTCAATGGTATTTATCATCTTGCCGGGCTATTGCCAGAATGATGTTAATAAGGAATTTTAAAAGTCCAGTACCTAACAGCAGGAGGTAGAACATATTAACTTTATTATCTTAGTTGTCAAGTGACAGTGGTTTGTAAATGTCATGAATTATGTATAAAATACCTTAATTTTTAGACTGAATGTTTTGAGAGTTCGTGTATACTTATTGAAAGCGCGTGTTTTTAGAATGGGTATGCAAAACAAGATTCAAAATGGGGCTTAGTGCGCAAACAGTGAAGTCTGTGGACAGAATTCCCTGCTTGGTTACATGAGGATAGGTCAGGAACTACAACACTGATGGCAATGCAGGTGCTATCTTGAGATGACTTTAATAAGAGGAAAGTCAGACTGAGTCTTTAACTTAGTAATTCATGAATACCTTGTATATAATAAATATTTGTCATCTGTCCTTGATAACAGAAATTTACTTCAATATAAAAAACTGCTGAAACCATTCATTAAAATTAATTTTGTAAACTTAACAAGTGTTATAATGTGCTGTTCTCTGCATCTTTAAGGGTGTTTGGGGATTTATGACTTGTAAAACAGAAACTAAGAAAACTGAAATATATTGTGTCTTTTGCTGTACTTTACAGCACAGCTTGTGTTTAAGAAGCAGTCTAGACATGCAAAAATGCTAGAATAAACAATACTTTTTTCATTATTTTAAATTAGCTTGTACTGGAAAGCCGTAAATTTCAGAGTGATGCACACTAACAGGATTGGATATTTATTCAAGTATTCAAAACAAAATATACTTTAGGAGAAGGCTATTCTGTTACATGCTATTATAAGTATAAGGTCCCTTCACAGTTAATGCAATTATAAGTGGTTTCCTGTAAAAGAAAAAACTTACTTGATTTCTGTATAATGTCAGCATATTTTACTTAGGATTATGAAAAGTCACATACATTTTTTATCTTACTTTAGGGACTTGTTTAACCATTTTAACATATAAACATTATTAAATACTGTTTAATATTCATTATAGGGCTTCAAATATTGTTTGCTCTTAAACAAATATTTATTCTTTTTTCAGCTGAGTTGTGTGAGCAATTAAAGAATAATCAATTGGAGTCATCACCGAGCTTTTGAATTTATCAACATGAGTACAGAAATGAGTTGTTTATTCTGGAGTACAGTGATGGAAGTAGTCACACTAAGGTAACATAGATTTTCTCTCTGTGGCTATGTAGGGCAATAGTAAAACAGATAGATACCTATCCTGATAATTGTTTCTTTGTTTTAGAAAAACAATTCTATGACACAACAACTATATGTAAAGATACACAGTTTTAAGATGCTGCTGAGAGAGGCACTCCAAATTTCATACATAAACCAAAGATTTCAGATGAACTTTTGAGATGGTATCCTTGATTCAGCTATATGTCACATCAATTATAAATTATTAATTAATTATCCTTAGCTGTCAACACAAATTAAGATGTTGCAAAAAAGGCCCACCATCATAACAAGGGAGTTTTGTAAGATCCTAAAGGAGTAGTTTCCCAGAGTGTTTAAAACAGAAAACTGGTCGTTCTTGTTTGACGAGTAATGGGATTAGTGCAGCTCCTTCTTTTGCTCCTTCTAGAGATCATAGTGCCCTTTTTCAATGGAGGGGGAGAACATGTGTTCGGTAAATCAGATATTAATCTGGATCTTGGAGGACTGATCTTCCTTTTCCACTAGGGTACTCTCTCTTTGACCTGATCTTTGGCAAGTCACTTAATTTCTGTGCCTGTCAGATCCTTATTAAATAAGAAAAGTAATACTTCACTAACAGAGATATTTTGAATATCTCCAAATACTACTGCAATAGAAATTATAAATTTGATATAGCTCAGATTTTTCACATTTAAAAATCTCATTGATTTCATGAGTATCCTATATGCCTGAGTATGCTGGATTTATTTGTATTGTCCTGCTGAGATAGCAAAGGCCTGTTAAAATAGAGTGCTTTTTAAACCTTCATCAGACTTAGATTTCTTGATTTATTAAGTGTATTATATTATACAAAAGGGAAGAACATTGCTCTTTAGTAATAGGTTTGGGGGTTTTTTAGTTGTCCTTTTTGGCATCCCTTTATGGTATTAGTGGCTGTATAATATTGAGGAAATTTCCTTTCCAGAAATTAAATTTCTAAAGTTTCCTTGAAGTATATATATTCAGGAGACTCAGGACCTCATCTAAAACGCATTAAAATTGGAATCTGCACTGAGCTCAGAGCGCACTGGACTGCATCGTTTTTTTTGTTTTGCTGACTGAAATTAGCATGTATGGAATACCGAGAATTACAAGAGTAGGCTATATTCTTCTCTTCAGAAAGAAAAATGAAAGGAAATGAATCAGACAACAGGTGTATTACACTGTAGTATATCCATAAACTTCACACTATTGCATATTTATACTTAGTTTTCTGCAGGTGTATATCCTTCTAACAACCCAGTAGACTGTGATAAGGCTGAAAGCTTTCAAGGAACCAAAATAGGCCAACTTTTTTTGAAGCTGCGTGATAGAACTACTGATACCAACTGATACACTGTTTCAATAGTTTTGACTCACTAGCTCGATTTTACAGGTAAAAAGAAGCTGATGCTTTGGAACTTCAGCACTTTGGTGCAAAAAACTCCCAAAACAGGATTACTCTTCTGGAAATCAAACAGTTAAGTTGTGCTTAAATGCTTTGCTAAGTAAATCCCAAATGACAAAGCACTTTTTGGAATCAGAAACTATAGCAGCTTCATCTGGTTTTCAAAAGGTACAATCTGTATTTGGTGACTAAGTTCCCAGTAGTTTCAGTAAGGCGCATTCAGACTATACCTAAGCAAAATCATTATTTGGCAATCATTATCACAAAAGAAGTCCAGTAACACCAGCAATATAAGATCTGCATAAAAGAATTGCCCTCCTCTCACATTAATATCCAGACAGAAGAATAAGAAGAAAGCAGACTCTTCCAATAAGCTGATGTGCTTAGAATCTTTGAGTAGTTAGAAGTAGTCTGTTAACAAGACAGCGATTTGAGGAAGCCTCATTGACAAAAGATTCCTGAAATTCTGATTTTTCTAAGTAAAATACAGGTGTGCAAACCATATTCCTTTGCTTTCTGGTTCATGATTTGCAGGAATGATATGCCTTGGCTTTTCATGCTCTATGATCTGAATCTCAGAAATGCTCTTTAATACCAGTTTTTAAAATAGGCCCTGGAAAAGAAACAGAGGTATTTGTGTCCATAGTCTCAAAATCCTTTGAAACTAACTCTGAAGCATTTACTTCCTCATGTGACAAGGACTAAAGGAATTGTTTTGCAAAGCAGAGTTTCCAGGACAGAACATTAACCTGGACCTAAATCAAAAACATTTATTCATGAAACGTTGTCATTATGAGATAGGACTTTCTGAATAAACAACTGCTTCAGGGTCACAATAATAATGGAGAATAGGTATGAATACTTCTAGCTGTGTACTACTACCAAGTGCTTACTAATTCCTATTCCAAAGATTGCTGTATTTCAATGGTGAGTGAAGCTGTTCATTTAAAAAATGCTTGGGATTGTTTCAGAAGGAAGAGTTATGCAGAAATGCGTGCCACTGGGGTATAAACTCTTTTCCTTCAATTTAGGTGGTAACAAAATGTTTCTTACTAAATTCATCACAGGATTATATAATCTCCTAGACTTTTCAAAATAAGAGCACAGAGTGGTTTATTGACAAGAAGACTAAGGAGTCAGTGTGGACTAATGTGTCAGTCTTACTTGGTTTTTGGTTTGACCTCACAGGCCTCTTCGGTCTATCATACCAATTTTGGCTACTGGGTATGGACACAAAACCCACTCGCTAAAAAGTATATTTGTCAGCCAAAAACTGAAATTTCATTTAGGCATTTTTTCATCAAATCTTAATATGTTGTTAATACTTCACTGAAATATCCACAAACAATAAACTATGAGATCTATGCATGCAGAAAAATTCTACTCCAAAACCAGAATCATTATTGACTTATAGCAAATCTCTTTCGAACAGTAACTTCCTCTCATTTCTAGAATATTTTTATGATTAGTTAAAATGCATTTCTTCTCTATCGGATACAGTGAAAAACAGGATATAATAGAAGGTCTGAGCTCTCTTTGAGAGTTTGTGGCAAACTGGATGTAGGCCCTTGTTTATAAAGAACTGGCCGATGATATTTCCGAAAATGACCAAATGTGATACGCAATTATGACAAGGAAAAAATATTAATCTTTCTCTGTGCCAAAGGTTACCTATATATGGAACAAATACAATATTTGTGCTTAATAAACCTCACACTGTTAAAATGCTTGTCAAAATTGAAGATATTGAAGTAAAAGCTTTTTGAGATAGTGAAATAATACCAACTACTGATGTTTCAAGTATTAGAACTGGAAAGAAGACTCTAAAATGTTAATGCTAGTGAGAATGCAAATTACTATTACACACAATGAAGTGGTTGTAAGTTGATCATACTCTTACATTCTGTCTTACTGCACCACAAAGTGATGCAGTAAGTGGTGAATGATTTTTGATTTGGAGTTTCCCAATTATCCCATGAAGGATGCTCTGATTTTTTTGCAAATTAAGTGCCTTCAACATTATCAAGCTAGGGATACACTAGTACTATTCATTTTTAACATATGAATTTGTATGTGTATTGGCTTATCAGGATTTTCCATTAAATAGTGGGAAAAAAGGCTCCTCACATCTGAAACTATTTGCTGCAAAGTATCAATTTCCCCAACAGTGTATGTTCTATAATATTTTATCTCACTGCTTATAAAAATCAGTTTAATTGACTGAGAAACCAATGACTATTATTAAAAAAGTTATTTTAGACATGAAGAATTTAATCTAGTGAAGAATTTTGGGTGATTTTGTATGGCTAGTATCTGTAAGTAGCTGCATTTCCCACAGCAGAATCACTAGAGGGAGTCATAGGCAATGTTACTCCTTCAGGATCTCCAATAGCTTTGCAACTAAAAAATTAGAGTAACTTTTTTTTGCATAATATTTAGAAGAAAAAATACCAGATAATTTTCATCACTATAATTTAATTTCAGTGCCTAGTTACTGATTATTTGTGAAACTGTTTTACCCTCGCAAGGCACCCACAGCAAATCATGATCATGCTTAACAACCACAACAAACCAGCAAGATAAATGTCTCATGTAAAGCTTTAAATTAACATATTTATCAATTAGTCTTAAAAAGCACAGATGCAATGCTTAGAGTATACTCATAGGAACTTCAGAGCAAACAGCAAAAGAGAAGTCAAATATCAATAAAAACCATTTAAAATACATTAATCAGTGTGAGTTTTAGCAACATTTCTGCACCTTTGTATATTTCAACTCAGCATAGGCTTCCTTTGCTCTTGTGTTTAAAATCTAGACTTCAGTGCAATAGAAGAAAATGAGTTTTAGTTAAGTTTTCTGTAACATTATTGTTACTGCCAAAGAAAATGTTTGTTGGGAAAAAGAAGAATGGAATACTTGCTCTAAACCATTTCCATGTTGAAGCCTAGTTGCTAGTTCACAGAATTTCTTAAAACTGAAGAATTAGAAGAAACCCTCCCCCAAAATTTAAAGATTTTTTTAATCCTTATTCCTAGTTATTTGTGAATACAGTGAAATAATGTGCAGATCTATACAGTGATAGTTTGCAGGTGATGCATTTGATATGCAGTAAGACAATTGACAACAAATTCTTCTTTATTTTTTGAACACACGATTATTCTTTTTCATAACTAGTAGCTACCAATATAGCCTGGAGGTCTTAAATGTGCATTAATTCAGTGAAATTAGTGTGTACTCCATTCCAGAGTCCAATAATGAATATAATTTTATGAAGCAAACAACTTTGTACTTATAGCACTTAATAGTGGAGCACAAGTTTCTTTGAAAAGATGGATACTTATCCCACTATTTGAAAAGAATATGAGACAAAAAAATACAGATGACATTTTCTTAAATACTTAAATGGCTTAGGTGTACTCTTTAAAATATGTATAATTAGCTGTACAACTGCCATTTATGGCTGTGATGTCTTTTACAGACATAGTCATGGTAGTAAAAGCTCTAGCAAGTGATCTGGTGCAAAGATGATTTATATAAGTATGATTTCACCCTTCTGAAGTCTTATAACTATTTTTAAACTGTCATAAATACATATTAATCAAAAATTTGGGGGGTTGTCATTTTAACTGTATCAGTATAAACTGAAAAATTAAACATGGGCTTATACTAAGTTTCATGAATTTTCTCTGAAAATTATCCATAAAATGAAAACAGGACCACAGCGTACTAGGATAAATCATCAGTGATGTTCAAAATTATTTCACAAAAAAATTAAAAATCAAGTGACTGACAAAGTCTGTGCTAGAACCTCTCTTTCTTGACTCCTGTATTTGTGTTCAGTGGATTAGATAAGAGTTTTAGGTTTTAATCCCATACATGATACAAGTCCAATGGCTCTTTGCACATTTAAAATATCCATTCCTACTGAATATACCTCTGAAAACAGTTTGCTCGTAATTTGCATTATTTGCTGCTAAATTTTTGCTAATATTCTTAGCTGTGTTATTTGGAAACATTACAATGTCTTTAAATATACTTGATGAAATGGATTTAGGAATGAGCGGATTTTCAAGACCATGTCTTTCAGGTTAAATATTACAAATAGTGTCATTAACATTTTTAAAGGTATTTCGATTCTTCTTGTACAGAGTAACTTCATGAACCAAAATAATCCCTAGTGTGATACTGCAGCGTTTAATTAATCTAAGTGTAAGTGGCCCAGAATACTTAGCATTTGCTATATGTTTGTTTATGATGTTGGCTATATGATGGATCATAATTTGATCCAAAAATATCCAACAGTATATATCAAATAATAAATATATTATAATGGATCATAATTTGAGGGGAAGAATAATTTAATTGGCCAAAGAGGCATGAGGTAGGCTCTGTTTCCAGCCCAGTGATGGATCTTGGGCGCAACCTTGAAAAATTGCCTCTGCTTTCCTTTCCAAATTTTATCTGTATGAATAAAAGTTGAAAATAATAAATAAATATTTATCATCATTGCATTACTATCATCATCATCATCATTATATACAGAACTCAACAAGACAACCTCTACTTACTCCAGGTAGCTGGGATCTCTAAGTATTACTCTAATTACTGAGAGCACCTATGTTTAAGTTGCTTAACCTCTGATATCATAAAACATCTTGCAGCTTTTTTGGCAGGGAAAAGTTTTGACATTTGTATTCTGAAGAATACAAATATGCATTTTGTAGAGAAGACAGCTATTGAAAAAATCACTTTTTCATGGGTTTCATAGGTTTCTTTATATTTCTTAAGGAAATTTAAACTCAAGATAAGAAAAACTAGAGAAAAAAGCTCTTTCTTCTTAAATAAAATCTTATTAAATCAAAAAATGACTTAAATTGCTGTAACTATGCAAAGAAGGAACTCAGACATGCCCACAAGTTTTTGAAGTTTAAGAAGATAATCCATCAACTGACCTTAAGTAACAGACTAAGTCAGTGCCCTCAGCCCAGGCAAAGCCTGGTAAACTACATTCACTTAAACTTTGTAACACATTCCCATCCTGCATTTACAATGGTTTAACCACACAGGTGGCAGTTGCCATGGTTAAGCTGATACTATGTCTTAATGTGTTGCTGTTACAGTCACTTGTGTGCCTGAACCCCTGCTTATGGCAATATATTTCTGCTCATAAAATTCCCTGCACAGACAAGACCAGCTTTTGCTTTTATCATTATTTCAGTCGCTTTAGTGTAGATCCAATTACACAGGTATAAAAGTGTTTCTACTGGCATACCCTGGCATCAGTACAACAGCAGTTAAACAGATAACACTAGAATTGGGATAGATGTGTGAATAACAACAGTTGATCAACAGCTATGCTGATAAAATTTAAATGAGATCAAGCCTAAGTCTTACCCTACTCTGATAATGGGAATGTCTGTTATGTGTCAGACTTACTGGATGTGAGAAGAGAGTAAGACCAGAAGCTGATCTCAGTAAAACCTCCCTGAAGTTCACGTGGGCTATCCTTTAACACAAGTCAGAGATATCCAGGTTTTTAGGTACACTGTGGACAGTTGTGTCCTAATCCAAAATCATAGAGGGGTGGCAGCAATAAATGTCAGACTTATGATTAACTCTTAAGCGTGTACATTATGGCATTGTCTTTAATTATATCACCACAATTTCCCATTAGCTCTGTGACTCTTTCAGTGCATGAAACAGCAAAACAGACTGTAGATCTCTTTACAGAATGCAATTTTCTCCTGACCACAGCCATGGGTCAACACATTAAAAAGCAAAGGTGAAGTATTGCAGTCTTTATCTATTTCTGCTTCTACTCATTTGCTTGCAACAYGTTGTAAGTGAAGAGCAGAGGCTATGATCTGTATTAGACCTGGACTAAGAGTGTTTTGCATTGCTCTATGGAGGAAAAAAGTCCAACCTGTAATGTGTACTGCCATGTTATTCAGGGCATAATCTAGCCATAGTTATACAAAATGGTTTATCTGAACTGAAAATAAAATATGCGTTGTTGTTGATATGTCTGCCAAATTTAAAGCATGATATAAACTAAAGTTGACAGTATAAGCCACTCAAACAAGGCTTCAGGGATTCCAGAATGTACCTTAATATTTATTTTTCATATTCGATTGCAGGTTATGCACAGGTAAGTGTAGTGCTACCCTGAGGGTTTTAAATGTAACGTAGTCAACCATGATAATACCTTCAGTATCTCAGAAGACAGTTCTCACAGTGACTAATATGAAATGAAAGCAAAGCTGAGTGTTTTTCAGACTAGCATTAAGTTGCCTCTAGAGTTATTTTAGTAGATTTCTGAAATGTTTTCAGTATTTGCCTACTAATAGGAGAAAAACAAGCATTTGCCCATTTATGTCACTGTATGTTCCAGCAGTCAAAAAACCCTAACATTAACTTGTTTTTATAACCCTGTAATACACAAGAAATTGCTATCCTCTGGTCTATCCAGTACTTCCTGCAGTAATTCAGACTGGTATTTACCAGTCCTCTGATGAAAAATGAATAACTAACCACTGACACATATACACATCATAGTGACAAAAACGAATTAGCCAGAATTAGTCTTCTTTAGGTTGTTCCCATCCATTTTAACCTATCTCTTGGTGGTGAAACATGTAGGAGCTAGTCATACAAATACCATGTGCTTATAGGTATTTTTCTTAGCCTTAATCATTTAAAAATAAAAATGTAGTATCATACTACATTTAAAGGTGTTTATACGTATTACACATGTGCATAAACAGAGTTGTGCCCCACAAGAAAATAGTTTTCAGATCAGACTCACCAGGATGCTGTACCTACTTTATGTTGCTCAACTGATACAAACCGATCTATGTCTGGCTTAACAGTGAGCAAATTTCAAGCAGCTTTATATTGTTAGGATAGCACAGATCACCAAAAAGTACTACTGAACTTAATTTTATCTCTGATAAAAAAAAAAGGTAAAGGGTAAAGTTAAGCCTAGGCTTCCTACGCAGTCTTTTGCTAGGAGTTACACTTGCAGAATGGGATCAACAAAAATTAGCATGCTAAGTGAAGAAACACTGAACATAAGGCTGTATCTTGAATTTCTGTCCCTCTTCGAGGCTTAGTGTCACTATGAGATTTTTCCTTGTTTTTGTATTTGTAGTGTGGAAACCTCTCCTGAAATACCCAGTTTGAGAACTAAGGCATATCCAAGACAGGAATGGTGATGCCCTCTTGCCCTTTTGCTGTAAGCAGCGCTGTTGTAGAGCACCCTCACAGGGTACAGGAGACCAGGTTGTGTTCTGACCTCTCTATGAAGGGAATTCAAACATACATCTACCTCCTGGTCTATAGGCTTTTCTGAAAACACTCCAGAACATGCATCGACCAGAGAGAGAAGAAAAGAAAGTACAGAGTTTAATTAGCACACTTAACAAATGACTGCTTAATTCCATGTACATGAATAATTTACTGGAGCAAGGACTGCCATGCAGGATTACTGCTTCTCATGTGAGTACACCGACTAGTGGGGTAGACTAGTCCTTTTTTGTGTGGAATCAGAGCCATTATGTGTGCTTAGAGGAGGCTGTTACATTGTCACTTCAACTCAAGTTCTGTCTCACTTGTTTCATCAATAATATTTGCAAAGGAAACCACATTCTGCTGGAAAATGTGGTATAACATAATTCTGATATGATGATTGTGATTATGATTTCTGCATTGTGCTTGTCTTCTAGGCTGTGAGATTTTTATCACAATTCAATGTTAGGTGGGTGGAGGCCCTGTCTTGATGTAGTGGGGATATTGCACTGTGCACTTCCTTTTCCCTTACTATCATCATGGTTGAATCAATTAATTAATGTTTTTTTGTTATTGAAGTGTATCAAATACGGATCTTAACTTAGGACTAAGTAACAAAGTTTTYGTACTGATTTTCATTGTAGTACATCCTCCTAAGTAAAATTTTTGAAAGAAAAAAAAGATTCATAAATCAAAGTATTTTTTAAGTGGTGCCTCCAAAATTTGAAAAGGAAAAGTTTACTGGAGTGTTTCAAGCCTATTGCATTTTTGAATTCATTGGTTAAAAAAAMCCCTCAAATTTTACTCTTAGGTTTCTTGCTTTCTAAAAGCAGAATGCATGCATGCGTAAAGCAAGAATTAGTGCTGAAGGTTTTTGTGGATTATAAAGTTATTCACATCAAGGGACTTTGGTGACATTGCACTAAACTGAAAAAACAGAGCTAAAGTGGTTTGCTCTGTCACCAGGGCCCCTGTAGTGTACTTACGACCTTTTTCATAGTATAGTACTCACATTTTTAATTTATGTTACACAAGAAGAAAATTAAAATCTTACTTCCTTCACTTTTTTCTCTACCCCATGCTTCTTTGTCTTCTTGGATACCAACTACCCATGGTATTTCTTTCTATTTTCTTAAAACTATTTGCAAGAATAAGATTAATATGTGTTATCTCTTCATTTGAGCCTATGTTGTTTTGTAAACCGCCACCAGGGTTTAAATTCCATCCCTCTGTATGTGAGGTTATTGAAGTGTTATTGACACTATTTGGAGTTTATGACTTCCTTCTAGTCTTTGAATGTTGTTAATGAGAACTTTGATTTCGTTGCTCTTCTGTCTGTTAGTTTGAAGAACTGCAAAGTATTAGGTAGGCTCTTACAGAAGTGATGAAGAAAAATGAGCTGCTTCTATTTTTTATTTTTACATCTTTTTAGACCTCAAATTATTCCAGTTTATCCCTTAATCATCTCCACCTTTAACAATGTTCTGTTTTCCTGTCTCAGCCTGTAATTTTACTACTGATAAGTATGATGCCATTAACCTAGCCCTACTTACTTCACCTTCATCTGGCAGACCATAGACTTATCTGTGCAGACCAGTGCAGCAGAGTGCAGAGATCCCTGAAGCGGTATGGCTTCATAAAAACAATTTGCAGCTGGGCAGATTAGCTCTGCCTTTCAAACTGGGCTAATAAGATTATATTTAGCCACACCGACATGATTATATTGCTTCTATGCTTTATGCCTGCATTTCTGCACACTGCTGCATTATGGCATACAAACCTGTCTATTTGGTGACCTCTGCATTGCCTTAGTTTTCTAGGCTGTGAGAACTCCTTTACCGCATTCCAGTGTTAAATTTATAGTGACCGTGTTTTGTGACAGTGGGAATGCTCTGCTCCAGCACAAATCCTTTCGCACCCTCTGCCCCTGGCATCATGGCTGAATCAAGCCTTGCACTGTTTCCCCTTCATGTTTTATTAAAGTTACTGGAGATGTTCTTTTTACACTGTGAGAATGGCAATGAAATCTAGCCTGCCAGAGAGTGATGAAACCAAATGCTTACCAGAATAAAAAGCATATTTGCTAGAGTTGCAAACCTCAGTGTGGAGTAGTAAATCATGATTCTTATCCCATGTCCTCAGTAGTCAATCCCTATCGTATGTTGACTGCATGGACCAGTGACAAATGTCTGCAAATAAACATCGTAATATGGCACTCTTCTACTCTGTACCAGCCCCCAAAATGCATGACCGCTTTGGCTATTGGAAACTACAGTGCTTTTCACAGAATTAATCTCCTCTATTTCATGAGAGAGATATAAGGCACTAACTGATTTGAAAACAGAGTGAGTTTCTTTTAGAATGTGGCCACTCACTAAGCAGGCTTTCCACAGGGCACAGCAGCAAAAGAAGACAGTCGCTTAAACAGAAGGAAGCTTGCTAGTGCCTGCCATGCTGATGTTTCTAGAAAAGAAGAAAAAAAACCCCTAACACTTCATTGCATGTTGAAAAGAAAGTGTAAGCACTCTGTTTAGAAAGCTTTAAAGCATAATTGAAATTCAACATGCAGATTTCTATATTATCACAATGCTGTGTGCACTAGATCATTTGCTGAGCAGCCAGCATTTTAAACAACACATTGCAAGAACTTTGTGCTGGTACAATAACAATGTAGAAAAATTAGGATGACAGCAGTAGTATGCTCAGACATATAAACATTCTTCAGCTGAAATGGGAGCTACAGTGCAGTGCTAGCCTATGTATTAGGAGAATGAAACATTTCTGGCTCCATGTGCAGATGGAGCACAGATCACTAGTATCCTGACAAGCTGAACTCACAGAGTTAAGCTACATATGTACTGGCAGGTAAGCTCACTGATCTTTTTAACCCAATGAACATCTGATGTGATGTGAGATTCACTAAATTGTATATTGCAAATCAAGGTCAGAATGAAAGGTGACTCAGTATTTTGTAACATTTTCCCTGCTTCACTGCCTGAAAACAATCATGAATTCTAGGGTACTTTTTCCTGAATTAATCTGATCTCAATTTGAAAATGTATTGGACCAAGCTAAGTGTATCTAAACACAAATCTGCAAAAAGTGGCAGGAAAAGCTTTGAAAAGTCATTTTATATTTTCCTTACATTACTACAGTGCTGCTACTGCTGTGTACAAAGGCCAATGTCTCTGTATGGAATTAGGGCATGATGTTCACTGCTAAGAAGACCAGGAGGTTAAACCAGCACTGTAATATTCTAGGCTAACCCTTCCTTTTGCTCACCGCACTCACAGCAATGAATGGCAGTGGTATGAGAATGTGTGTGACTGGTGTCTCCTCTTTGCTTTGGGAGATGGATGACACGAGCAGAGCAGTCCAAAGCCACAGTGCACAGGAGAATCTGATCCATTGTGCAAAGTGTTAGCTGTGCCAAATCATAATATTGGCAAAATGATCAGACCTTTAACCTAAAAATGTGTTTCTGATTGTTAAATGTATGTGTTACATACACAATACAGAACAACATTTACTGAGATCATAAAGTATGTTTAGGTTTTGTTCTCAGAATAAGTCATATTAAAGAAAAGTATGTACAGAGAAACAGTGTGTGAAAAAGGATATTTAAGCACATGGACATGTATTTACACTCATTGAGGTTTTTACCATTCATGACGTACTACAAGATTTGCTGTCACTATTGGGACTCAATGAAATGCCTGTTCTCCAAATCAGTCTCCTGTTTATCTACTAAATCTTTTTATTTCATCCAATCTAAAGAACTATTTACAAGTGAAAAATATAACCTATACATTGAAAGGAGGAATACATTAGCTCTTTAATAAGGATGTAAAAGAAAATGTGATCTTGGATTATAGCTGTATTTGTCTATAACTGTAGATCATTTGCAAGGCAGACAGTGAAAATAAAAGATTCCCTGGCAACCCTCCCCCCTTCAAATGTCTGCTCAAGCAGAAAAAAACAACCTCCCTGCATACATATTCCAATAAGCCACTGTGGGGCAGTAACAACAAAAACATTCCTTAGCAAAACAAGGGTTTTGAACAGCTGGGTTGTGTTTTCTGAGTAAATGATACAAAGAAATAGTTCTTGGAAGAAAACTTGAACATTAGGATTTCCATTCTTCTATTATAAAATGTTACTAGGCTTTTTGGGAAACATTTTATACATATGCTTAGCTTCAAGTCCTTCAGAAGAGATGCTTGCATACAGTTTTTTTGAGGCTACGTTACTCATTTTTACAGCGGTGAATGGAGGTCAAACATGAGATATGCAAGACTGTGTTTAGGACTCTGTCTGGATTTTCTATGTGTGCATAAACTCTATCTGAGGGCTAAGTAAATAAGTTCTTTTCAAGTGATTATTCTCTGTGCAGGAATTTTTCCTTGTAGAGTATAGAAACCTCAGAAGATTAGACATTTTTGTGCAGTCTTTATCCCTCTCAGGGCAAAATCTTAGTGAACAGAAATTATTACAAAAAATATTATTTATCTTAAGAATAAAAGAATA
Source organism: Apteryx rowi (assembly GCF_003343035.1). Classification (NCBI taxonomy): domain Eukaryota; kingdom Metazoa; phylum Chordata; class Aves; order Apterygiformes; family Apterygidae; genus Apteryx; species Apteryx rowi. The sequence goes on from NW_020447220.1 coordinate 1,822,654, forward strand.
TATTTTTTGTAGTTTTCGGTCTAACTTAGAACCTAAATTACTGGGCCTGGTTTGGATCCAACACTTCAGATCCATAGATTCAAAATTGGATTAATAGTTTTGTCTTCCTTTCTTTTCTCCCAAACATTCTGCAGTTTTAATAATGACAATTATTGTTGTTTCTTTTTACATAGTACCAAGGGGGGGGATGCCTGTTTAAATATCTACAATTACAATCTGAATTTTGTCTAAATACAAAACTTCATGTAACATTCATTCTAGACAGAYGTTGCCCTTTAGTCAAACAGAAATTTCTATCAGATGATTAGGGCATGCTGAAATATACAGTTTGTAAAAAGAAGTATCATGCTTCTATTGAAGTATTAGAAAAAGAGGATAAAGAAATACAGAGAGTTAAATTACAGCTGTGGCTCTTCAGTTACTCTTTGAAGATCATTTTAATTTCCATTTTGATCTTAAAACTTACTCATAGGTAATTAACATTAGGGGCTCCTTAACAGATGCGACTTACCACCTTGTCTCTTTGGGCAGCCTTTTCTTGTCTTGACTTTTCCAGGTATATTCCAGACCAAAAGTAATTTAAAAAAAGAACATGGTTTGGCTTGCAGACAGCAATCTTAAAAAGCAGAAAGTTGTTACTAATACGTGAAAATTCTTTATTTTTATATTCATTTTTAAATATTTCATTTACTAGAGCTGTAAGTTTTCAGATCTATAATATCACTCCATTTTTACAAAGATGAGGCAATTAATTTCATGCAAGTAGCATCAGGAGCATTATTCCACATTCTTCTCTTCATATATCCCAGCTAATGAATCCTACAGCTGATGCTACTGGTACTTCAGGATATGAAAGATGATGCTGTCATCTCATATGCAAACTGGGGATCTCTCAGTGATGTTCCCTGGGCTTCTGATATTCCTGATTCTCATAGTTAACTTTGTCGCTATGGTTTTCTTCATTTTGTTTTACTTTTTTATCAAATACAAATATTATGAAAAAGTATGAAAAACGTATTTGGCAGTTAAATTTATTTAAAGATATCTGAGGGACTAGGCAGCCAGCTGAACTACAGAAAGAACAGTAGGTTCTCATTACTAAGCTTACATGGCTGCATTAAGCCTCCTCCTCAAATTTTAGCATTTCCCCTCAGTTCTTTAAGAGAATTGCAGTGATATTCTTGTTTTTTCTTCAAGTGGAAAATGTTGTGAAGATTAGATCCAACATTTTTGCCTCACAGGAAAAAGGAAGCAACCAAAAATATGTTAGTAATACTTTTGGCTTATTTACCCTGCAGAACCAAGACAGCCAAGGGAAGAGATTGTATTTAACTGGTATATTAGCAGAAGAATTAGATAAGCAGATTCCAACAGCAGAACATTTAGTTTGAGGTATGTGGAAATAGTAACTGTAGTTGCATTTTTAGCTGAGCTTCATGAGACATCTCAGCTGTGTTCATATTAGAGACAACAAAGCATGAGGAATACCAAAAGAGCTCAGCATGATTTTCACATTCCAAGATAAGTTCAAAGAGCTGCCAGCTATAAAAACAATCTTTCTGCCTGTACAATACCTAACAATTTGTGCATATAGTAGCATGGTTACATTACAAAAGGGAGATTCAAGCTGTAAGCAGACACTTGGAAATAAGGAAATTAGTCAATCATAAGTCCATCAGATGAAAAATATGAGACAATAATAGTAGAGCCTACAGTAATTTGATTTACATGCTATTATTTTTAATAGATCTTTGTATTTTATTGCTTTTACTTTAAACAGATCTTTGTATTGAAGAACCTTGCTAAACTCTGGGGCAGCCTTTTCTGTGACAGGCAGTTGTACAACATCCCATGGCCATTGTCAATCAATCAAAACATATTTTAGAGCCAAAAGTGCTACAAAATTAAAAGAATACATTTTGGGTTATTTTAATTTGAGATCTCAGAATTCACTTTTTCAATCTTTTCTCTCCAAACATAAAGGTACTTACTCAAAAACAAACTCTCAAATGTTCACGTAACTAACTGCTCTTGATTTAAGAGGAAAAAGAGGGAAGAAATTTGAAAAGCATATTTTCCTTAGAAAAACTAAACACATTAAATCACCACCTCAGCTGAGTTCCTGCACCTTGGGCTGCTTTATAGTCCCTGGGTTGCAAGTCATGCTTCATAATTTGAGCCAACCAGTGTCTTCAGCTTCTGCATGCCTTTCCTCTGCTTCCTCACCTATTTTTTAATAAGTATCCAGATGTCTTGTGCCCTGTTGCCTTTCAGTTAACATGCTTGTCTTCCCTCTATCAAAATCTAGCAATTCAAATTTTTACAATGTTCAACCAAAAATATTTACCTTTTTACCACTCTTCAGTGGGAGGCTACCCTGTTGCTTTCTGTATACTACCATTTTCAGTACGTGATGGTGCTGTGTAAAGTTATAAATAACTTCAGCACTTAGAAGTGCTGTAGAATGGGTACAGTTCTCATTATTAATCCTGTTGTTCTGGTTTTCAAGTAAAATTAGGTTAACTTATGATCTTAATCAGGTCTGATCAGGATTCTGCTATCATTTTTTACTGCATAGGTATCTTAGATTCTCAGAGTCCAAATTACCCTATCATTTATTTGGACTTCTCTTTGTTTAACTCCTGTTTGGATCTAACTGTAAGCCTAAGCTGGCTGGACTGTGGTAGTGAAAGATGTTAGAGTGTAGATTCCAGGTTATTAGGAGCTGCAATCTGTCATTTTGTAGCGAGGACTCAGGTTAAATCACCTGAGTGCTGATGTTTTTTCAGTGTCTCTTGCAATTATCCCTTGTGCAATACTGGTATTTTTTTTGTTTTGTGTTTTTTAGCGAGCCAGGAACATGATTTTGAACAAGACTGGGGGAATTTTAAAATAACCCAGATATTTCTAGTGTAGATTCAGTGCTTGTGCACAGGTTTTGTATATCTGACACCAAATCTACAGGATTGGTCAAAAATTTGGGTTGGAGCTGTGGGAGGGGATCTTGTATTAGTACTGGCTCAAACCTCTATTTTAATCCTTTTGACTATCTTTTACTATCTGGGTTGTACTAGAAAATCTTAGAATCAAATAAGATAGGTAAAAGATTGTTAAACTTCAGAATCTTCTGACTTGCTAGTTGTTAGTTTTCTTTTTTTCAGGATCTGTTTCTTCTAACTAAGCACTGTGTTGAGAACTAGGCACCAGTAGTCCAAATGTACATTATACTGGAAGAATTAAAGGACCCATGGTGAAAATTATATGAAATGCCAGAGAATATAACCTTTTCTGAACTGTTTGACACACATTCTGGAAACAAAACTGTGCTGAAAACACTGATTATATATACCGGGTATAAAAGCAGAACTGGCAGTTAAAACCTTGTTCAACAATGCAATGATACTGTATTTCCTTACTTGGAAGGTTGTTCATCCAACTTGCTCAGCCAGGATGTTCATCCGGCCCGTTTACCATTTATGAGACATTGTGTTAGCATTGAATTAGCTTATAGATTGTTTTAATATGACTTGAAGCAGTAGGGTGTATAATTGTTTGAATGTTTCTTTCCACTGGCTGCACAGCATTACTTCTTTCTGCACCTGAGAAGGCTTTTTCCTCTACCTGAACACTTAACGAGCAAATTTCCAGACATTCGGAAGCAAATGCAAACAATTTAGAACAAATCTCGTTCCTGTGATTAGGGCCTAAAATGAAACTCTGCCAAACAGAGCCAATACAGCTAAGTCTTGTAAYATTTTTTCTTCTTTTCAGTGTTTCTTGTTATTTTTCTCTTTAGCAAGGCATTGTAGTGCAAGACACCCTTCCTTATCCTAGTTCCTGTTTGCACAGAATAGTTGAGGTTGGAACGTACCTCTGGAGATCATCAGGTCCAACCCCCCTGCTCAAGCAGGGTTACCTAGAACACTTTGCCCAGGATTTTTTGGATATTTCTGGAGAAAAAAAGTAGTTTTAAGCATTACAGTAAAGTCTGTATGAATACAAAGGGTATGAAGATTCATGGGAATGAGTAGCTTTTAGTACCCTTTAACATTTGTCAGACTGCTGACAGTTATTTTCTGTAACAGTTTTCTGTGTACTGTCTCCCTTTATTGATGTTGTGAGTTAAATTTCCCAACAGTTACTAAGTGGACTTCACCAACAAAACTCCGACTTGGGAATCCCTATGATTCCGTGCTTTGAACTGCTTGCGCATATACAGCCTACAAAATACTTGCATCAATCATAGTAGTGAGAGATAAATACCATTATGTGGCTTAGTTAATTAACGTTTGCATAGCATTTTCAGTTTCATAAACAGTCAAAAACATTACCATGTTTTTTTTTCTACATCTGGTAAAAATTTTTATAAGCCAGAAATAAAGCACTGAATAAAGGTGGTCAGATGGGTTGGCACTTAACTGGAAAATCAGCAGAAATCTACATGGTGGGGAGAGCAATTACTGTGTAATGCAGAAATGAGGAAATGGAGCCATTTGGGATATCTGGTATTAAACCTTCAAAGCAATGTAAATATTTAATTCTTTCTAAAATTATTTTTATACCATGCATTAGCTTGCAAGGAATGTGGCATATAATGTATGTGAAAGTGCTCCGTAGCCAGCATGGGAGGTAGCAAAGTGCCTAATGTATTAAAGCTTATGTATGAACAGTATATTTGTATTTAGTTGATTGGTGAGAACATATTTATGTTCTAAGTACAGACTATATACTTGTATACTTGTATTTAGATACTCTTTAGAAAATCACATACTTTACTAAGTTGTGAGTTTGGGGCAGTAATGTTTAGACTAGGAATTCAAGGAGTGGAATGCATGAGTGACGTTACAAAAGCAAGTAAAATAACTAGCAATAATGATAATTATAGATACTTTTTATTTGACTTATGCAATGCTTGCTCTTGGACAAGACATGATAGCTGTTTTATATACAGGGAGATAAAGAAGATTATAGTCACTTGATCAAGGTCTTCTCATACCTGGGTCATACTTGCAGGTATGATACCACACATGATAAAAGTGTACAAACCAAGCACATCCTATTATAAATTAAAGAGTCTGTCACTATACTCCTCTCCTTCTGAAGTTTGGAGGAGAAACTATATTAGATTCACAAGAACATCAGGTAGATGTCCATCACTCCTGAGTCCTGTGATAATTGATAATTTATGAAGGTAAAATGTTTGCTGCAGTTCCAAATGTCACAAATGTCACTATAATTGCTACCCTTTGGGCAGATAGTAAACTTTGTAATGAACAGATCAGAGGCTGTGCACTAAAAGTTGGCAGTTGGCCACCTGTAAGTTTTATTTTGTACTATTTGTTAAGTAACTAGTAAACATGCGCTATCCGCAAAGCAATGAATTGCCTATTTTTTTCCACTTAATAGTAGTGTGGTACACAGTTCTCAAATAATAATGATGGCTCACTGTGGTAAGATTGTCATATAAGAGACATCTTGTCCTCTGCAGAATTTGCAAGCAAAGCAGATGAGGAACAGGCTGGGCACAGAGATATGTTTGAGTCACACAGCAGAGAGGGAGAGCAACAACCAAGAACAGAACTCAGGTCCCCAGGCTCAAGCTGATACCTTAAATACTATGTCATGTCACTTACCCAAGACACTATCAGAAGTTTTGTTACTATAAGCACACTATAAAGTTAGAGTGTTTGTAAGTGCATGACAGCATTTCGGATCCATTGTGTCTAGTACTTACCACTGAAAAACAGTCTAGGAGAGACATTTTTACTTCTGCTTTTTCAAAAACATATCATTGACACAAGGGAATAGATATCAAAAGAGGCTTGAAAATGATTTATTGAAAAATGTAGTTCTTGCCAACTGAACTAGACAGCTGAATTGTAGAAGCAGCTACGCTTTTATTAGACTAACATAAAATAAGAGGTGTACATATCTTTGGAGTCCCTCAAAGGTCCCTTCATCAGTTATCATCTTCAGTTCTTGTGAAAGGAGCACTGAGATCTCCAAATCATGTGTATCGGTCACTTTTTCCCCTCCCCCAAATCTAATACAGGTCTCTTTACTGTAAAATACCACTGCGTCCGTGAAAAAATTCTTCCACAACTCCATTATGGAGAGGGACCTTAAAGGATAGATGGCAAGAAGAAGATCTGTTTGTTTTTACCAGTTGTTTTTGTGAAGGAGAGGTTCCTTGCTCTGTCATACATATAATTGTTGCATAACTGTTGTTTCTCTTACTCAAATGGCCTTTGGTTCTTCAGCTATGTATTTATAAAGTAGGCAAGAGATAACAATTAAACATGAATGTATGTATGCATCTCTGTGGGTATAAACTAAATACTGCAGAAGATAATTTGAAATTTCAGGTTGATTCTCACATCAAAAGCTATATTTTCTATTTGATTTCTTAGAATATGTGATATTTGTTAAATACAATTATGAAATTAAAATGTAAATGATAAGTATTTCAAGAAGTACTTTACTGAATAAACATGCTTGGTTTTAGAGGAAAAAGAGTGATGCTCAACAGTTATATAAACACACCTTGGGTCTAGCTCTCCTGTTAAAAGTAGGAAATAGTGCTAGACCTTAAGCAACTGCATGCTAGACAGCCTGAAGAGTATGGAAACATAGAATAAGGACAAGTAGGACCAGCAAGATAGGTAGTAAATGGAATCAAGTGGGAACCAGGATACAAGAGAGATGCGGAATTTCAGGGAGGGCTGGACAGGGCCTTTAATGTGACAAAGACTCTTGAATTTGGTGCAGAAAGCAAGAGGAAATAAGTACAGCCAAGAGAAGAAAATTAGAACTACATTATAGCATCTTCCAGTGAAGAAAATTTGAGGGTTATACTTACAAGGCAAAAGGTAGATGAAGGAGAAACACTTCTACCAATAATTGGAGAGAAAAAAAAGATTGGAGTTTTTGGAGGATTTCAAAGGTATGAATTCATTGCTCTGTCTTACATAAATTTTTGTATGACCTTTTCCTGTTACTCAGGTGGCCATTAGTTCTTTGGGCTATACATTTATAAAGTAGGGAAGAGATAACAATTAAACATGAAAAAGGTTAATGTTAAATAATTTGGTAGTGGAGAAGTACTAGGAGAAAAAAGAGAAGGCAGGTAAATAAACAGAGAATAGTGAAATATAAACAGCTAATTATATATGGAGCCATAACTTTAAGTTCAGTTTACAAGAAAGAAGGACAGAAGAGCTGAGTACAGTACCATATTTTAAAAATGGAAAGAGCAAAGATTACCAGTAGCAAGTAAAAAGAAAGAAGAAAGGAAACAGAGGCAACTTCCTTAAAGCTGATGCTGACTTTGAGCTGGTGTTAATGCTATCAAATATTAGGTGTTGGAAATACAGATTCTGGGCTAATCAAAAGACAAAGCTTCATGAAAGTACTACTGGCATGGGGTAAATTAGATGATCCATTGAAGTGCCAGGGTGCAACTGAGGGCAGGCTGCTCCCGAAGGAATGGGGAGCTGGGAGCAATAACAGGGCTGGCAGAGCAGGGGCCTTGCCAGCCAAGGCCCATCCTGCAGTCCCTGAGCGGGGTGAGCAGGGCAGGTCTGGGGAGGCAACCAAGAGTCCAGATCATCAGGCAAGTCCCTGGTGATGAGGCAGGTCTGAGGTCAAGCCAGGAATGCAAGTCAGCAAATCGGGGTCAGGATGAGGTCAGGATCAGGTCTGGAGACAGTAACCAGCATCTGGAGACAGTAGCACAACTCAGTCACTACCAGCCAAGTCCATAGTGAGGGGGCATGTCCAAGGGCAGGCTGGGAATTCAGTCTGCGTGGGTTGAGGTCCAGCTCTGGTCGATGGCAGGCACAGGCACGGCTGTGACAGAGCTGGAGACGGGCACACCCACGACCTAGCTCAGGCAAGGGCTGGTGGCCCCGGGTTGAGCTGAAATGGGGCTCCTGGGCCCATGGGCAGTGGGTGAGGAGAGGCCCCAGGGGAGGCTGCTCAGGGCCGTGAAGGCCTATTAGTGCCCTCAGGGGCCTGACATGAAGTTCTTTCCAGCCCCATGATTGCATATCAGGGGAGAAAACTTAGGTCCAGTGGTGTAACTTTGGTGTGACAGAGGACAGCATTACATTATTCTAACCACAGATGAGCTGCCTCAAAACATACAAAGTCGTATTGAAAAGAAAAAGAAGCAAAAATGGTACCAAAGAAAAAAAGGGGGGGGGCGGGGAGAGAGGCAAAGAAGGGAAATACTTTAAGCTCTGAAGGTTACTGCAGAGAGGCTAGGCAGGATACATCACAAATGCCTAATGTAGGTAGGTGTGTACAGATTTCAGAGTTTGGCTTAGATCAGCAACTAGCAACTTTTTTGACTTATACCCTAAAAAATTCCATGAATATGAACATTTTCCAAAATGTTTGTATAACTACTAGTTTCAAAACGCCAGACTGAAAATCTGCCAATCCTTCACACCAAAATATAATTCCCACTTTGACTGATAGTAGCTTTTTTAATAATCTTTCTGAAAACATATATAAACAAAAGCATAAAAAAGGAATATGAGAAAAGATATATTTTTGTGTTTACAAAGAACTGTATTTATAGTTGTGATCGTACAGATAGCCTTGTTTGTAGTATATGTGGACAGATACTTAAAAAAATATGTCATTACACTAAATACCACTGCATTTTAATCATTTTGTCATTACATGGCATGTAATGCATGGATAAAGAACTTGTAACTTTTTCCTGCTTTCAAATGACAGTTAAATCTTCTGGTAAACTGCTAACTTCCTCTGGCATTGTGCATAAAAATACATCTGAAATACTGTGCTTTGTATGAAATTGGAACAGGAATGCTTTGCCTTTTGATAACAGTTGAGAACTGAATCTCAGTTTATGTGGGAAATGAAAAGGCTGCGGTAGGCTGTGCAGCAGAATGATAGGTTGTGTGCTGTAAAACAAAGAGAATTTTGGCGCATCATATTGATGTGAAGAAGCACTGCCGTGGGGCTGTGTAAAAGGCGTGCAGGGAGCGGAAGAATAAAGAAAACAGAAACAGAGAGAGAAGCCAGCTGTGAACAGCAGCGTTTGAGTTTTTTACTGAACAACCTACTGTAGAAAATGTGAAAGAACATCATCATAATTTAAAACTATTTTTAAATGATTACTAGTATGACCTCAATTATGTTTCCTTTCCCTGTTCCACGTGTTTACAATTTGAGAGAAAACAGTGAGAATGACTGCTAGAGATGCCAGATAGTGCACATTTTCTTGGAAGTATATTTTCATACTAAGCAAATGTCAATACAAACACCTGCAATTTGTATTGCTCATAACAGTAGGAAATAAATGTAAGGTGGCTCACCACCACTGTCTTGGAATAAGGTTGTCATTATGTTGTAGCTATCACTGTATGTATTTTTGCAATTCCCAATGTAAAGAAAAGCATGTTGATTATTAAAAATATTGCTTCTTGCCTATTAAAAAGATGAAATAAATACTAATACATAGCCTTCAGAGATGAACAGGCTGTGAAGTATAATGTAATTTGAAGCGAATACTCTGTCAAAATGGACTATTTTGTTACAATTAATTTGGTTAACAATTTCAAGGTAAGTGCAGAAACAAACTAAAATATGATGCTGTGAGAAAGACATTGAAATTAATTCAACAGTTATTACAGGTACCAGGACAAAGAAGAACAAAGTCTTAACACTTCATACTTTTAATTTCTTCTTTCTCTGTTTTACATAGTTGAGCACCTGAGATCAGTGGGTATTAGCAGAAGAGAACAAGATTTTGTGCTGAACTTTGACCAGAAACATATTAAATTTGTATTCATTCCCTTCTGTGTTGGCTGACACATTTGGGTAGGAAACAAACTCTTCACATCTCTTTGCTGAATGCCTGAGAAATGTGGAAAAGGCACTAGTTGCCCAACCTTTGCTCTGTCTTTTGTACCTGCAGTGAACAACTGAAGGGACTGCACAGAGGTATATTTCTGTCTCCTAGTATTTTCATGTCACAGTTGTCCCTGTAAATGAAAAACCAAATACTGTTTTTGAGTAGGTGACAGGCTTGATCCTTCAGGCTTTCTGGGCCTGATGCAAAACCTACTAATGCCAATGAAAATCTGCAAAGTGGCTTCTGTGGGGAAATGGTTGAGAAAACAACCTCTGGGGCACTTGCAGATGCTATGTCCAACATTTCTATAGGGGTCAGAAGGGAATTAGTTAAGAAGTGGAAGCTGAATTATTTAGCTTGGACTTTTTTATTATTATAATTTCAACAATTTTTTTTTAATTTTGGAGTAACAACACTAAACATTTTAAAACTGATTCTTGCCTAAAGAAAAAAAGAATTCACATAGTATTGCACTTACTAGATGGCTAGTGACTGAAACTGTCTGTTGATCCATCCATACATTGCCTATCTTATTGTGGGAATTGGAATATAATAAAGGACTATGAGTGTGTGAATACAAGTTACAAATTTCAGTGAAAACAGTACTATTTTACACTGGATTCCACATACCATCATGGTGGAAGGCATTGAGTGAGTATGTCAGTCAGTCCTGCCCTCTGCTACTGTAAACAAGTACATGGTACTCTTTTTTTTTTTTTTAATGTGATTCTGAATTACACACTTTACAGAAATTAGGATTAGATTTTAATGCATTTTATATAGAAAGTCCATTTCTTAAAAAAAGATACCTGGTTATTCTGATCTGTTAAAAATATGTACTTTTTTAAATGTGTAAAACAGAAAAATGTGTTTTAAAATGATTTAAAAAAACCTCAGTTTTTTACTGCCCATCACAGAAAAATTAAAACAAAGATATTTTAGCGTTGCGGCAGAACAGCATTGTCAGGAAAATATCATTAATTCAACTAAAGTTAAATTGAAGAAGTACGTAAAAAATACAGGACAAAAAATAAAGGACAACTGTAGCCAAGTAATCAACAATATGTTCCTTAATTCCTTAAGGGTGGTAAGAAAATATTCTCATCCTAAAGGAAGATTAGGAAATAACTGATAGTAAGTAAAGGAGGAATTGGAGAAGCACTATGACTTAACATTCTTGTTTTTATTTCAATTTCTGAAGTTGTCCAAAGGCTAAATGGTATTGTTTGTTTACAAAACAGTCCATAACATCTCATTCATTTCACAACATGAAAGAATATGGAATATTTCCTTTTGAGTCATTTGAAATACTTAGTTTTGATTTTAGGCTATTGTTGATTTTTTCTAGTTTCTTTTTAAATTCTTTTCTAGTCAATACCTTTAAATAAAAATACATAATCTGAAAAATTCTCTGCCTAATTTAGGATATTCTATATTATTTAAATGTACTTTCTATTTTTTTCTAAGAAGACATTAAAACAGATGCAGTTTTACAAAGTGATGCTTTCTAAGTGAAAACTTGTAATGAAAATCATTTTTTCATGGTATTATCATAGCTGCCAGATGAATTAGGTTGTATTTTATATAATGCAGATGTGCATTATATATATTGATATATGCATATATAGAGATTTATGTAGGGGTTTATATAAAACATAGCTGAACTCCTGTACCATAAAACGCATTCCAGTTTTGTGGCTGACCTGATCCCCTTTATGGCTGGGATTTTTTTTCCAATTTGGTAACCTTGACAGCACTGTTTATGTAAATTTAAACTCCTTGACAGTACTATTTGCTTGGTTGGGATTAGGTGTTGCAGTTTGACATACATTACATCAAGTATTTGAAAAAATGTGTTCAATTCTTTCCTACTTCTCCTATCCAAATTGTGTATTTTAAAGATTTTGTACATATGGGATAATGAGGGTGACTCAAGTTCCTCCTAGTATTTTGAAGTATGCCCAAAACAAATATGAAAACAAATGATTGAAATACAGTTTTCAGTGCCCACTGTATGTACTATGGTGGTGGTTGTGCACTTTTTGCTTGAAGGCGTCAGAAAGCTACTAGTCGGGACTACTGCATGAGTTTGGAGAATGGCACTACTTTCCCAGCCTTTATGCACTGTCCTCCTAACCTGGAATAAACTGCAAATTTCATCAGGAAGTCTACACTGGTGTCAGAGTTGCCCTTCTTAAAATGAGATAACAACTATGAAGCTCTGTGAGATGGGCTTCAATATCTCTTTCTAAAGTAGTAAGTAAACAATATATTTTACAAAATTCATGAGAAACTACAAGGGCAGCTGTAAGCCTTATTTAATATATGTTCTCCATTATTCTGATGTGAAGCTATTTGTTACGCTTATGATCATCCCTTTTTTCCATCTGTTTGAGATTTCCTATGTGCTCTTTTCTGCATCTCTTTTTAGAAGATCTAGGGTTAACCTTGGTCTTTTCTACAAAACACACTTGTAGACTCTTTCAGAGGAAGCAAAACCGATAACTTTCAAATAGCTCATAAGCAATGAATTTGAGGGGATTTTTATTCAAGTACAACTTTAGAACAAGTACCTTGTTCACATAAAAGCTGAGGCCCATCCTGTTTTTTGATTTTAATTGTGCCCTTGTGTCAGTAATGCAGAACTGCCTATTCGCTGGATAGTCCCTCTTTCTTTGGAAAACTGTATTGTATCATGAAAACCTTAGAAAAAAATCAAATAATTTCAGTCCAAATTAAAAAGGATTACCTACTCATTGGAAATTTTTAATTTTACTTTTTTTTTTTAAGAGGTTGCTTTGGAGGTTACTTTAAATAACTTCCAGAGTCATGCTTGTGTTAGAACGATAACTGATCCAGATTTCTATATAGCATCATATTCAGTTGTTGTTATAAGTAGGGAGGAGACAATTGTATCTGTGTGTTACAAATCATGAGCTTCCCAACAAAAATTACTGAGAAATTCTTGATCAATTTGTAACTAGCCAGAAAAGTTATAGTTCATGAGTCACAAGTTAAGATTTTTAAATTAAAATAAAAGAACATCTAACAAGGAATCTGGATATTTCAGGAGCTGATGTATTAAGAAATTAAAGCAATACATTTAAGGGATTAAGAACTAAGAAGTCAGAGGGGAATTGTCATCAAGCTGAAGTCTTTTTGATAAGATCCTAAAGTAATTGGTTCTTTGTCCTTCACTGCTTGACATTTTATCAATGAGCTTGAAGAAAGCATCAAATCGTCTTCGATAATTACTGTGGATTACACAGAGACAAATAATGAAGAGGACAGGTCAGTGATCCACATCACTCAGGTGACTTCAAACAAGTAATAAGCATTATAATACAGCCAAATGAAACCCCCATGTATCTAGGCCCCAAAATACAGGTAGTACASGATAAATACAACAGCGACCACGAGATCGTTGGGATCCTGGTGGGTAGAAGGCTGAACTTGAGCTTGTGCTGCTAAGCCAGCYGAAGCGGGGAGGCCTAGGCCTGCTGCCCTAACAGTCATTGTGGTAAAGGAGGCAAGGCCAATGCCAGGGGGCAGCGAGGGGCTGCTCCGGGGGCCGGGGCGGCGGGGGGCCGGCAGGGCCRTGGGGCTGCTCTGCGGGCTGTGGGGCCGGGGGCCAGCAGGGCTCCCCGTCTGCACAGACCCTGGGCACTGGCCCTGCGGCCCATGGCTGAGGCAAGTGTTTCCTATTTACATCTTTCCTTCGCACAACTTCCCGCTTTTCCTTTCTACAGCTTTCATATGAATGAATTACCTGTGTTTCGAGATATTTTTCCTAGGTTGGTATTTTGCGTTCAGTACCCGAATGCATTTGACCATTTATTATCTTCACTTTTTTGTGGCTGCGTTAAAGTACGCTGTTTTCACAGCTTGGCAGGTACCACAAATAGCAGGCACTAAGTCTGATTAATATTTGGGTTAGTTAGCTCATCTCTACCTCGTGAATAATGAAAACACGTAAAGTCTACCAGTAAAAAAGCTCACAGTGGTCACTTTTAATTGACCAGAAACTTACTGGTCCCAAGCACCGATTCAATTATTTTCTGCCACCCTATGTTGTCAAGCAAGACCTACAGAGGTGGAAGGTCTTTCCCCGGGYGATCGCCAAAAGCTCAGGACCGTTACACAGCGCGCAGGGAGCACAGGGAGCGCAGGGCGGCCCGGCGCTCCCGCCTCGCAGCCGCCGCCTCGCAGCCGCCATGAGGGACCCCGCGCCTGGAGGCCGCGAGGAGCGGACCGGCGCCTGCGCGCGCCGAGGCCCCGCCCCCTCCCGCTCCCGCTCCCCCTTCCGCTTGCCTTCCAGAACCTTCCCCAGGCCTCGGCCGCGCCAGGTCATCTCGGAGCCAGCGCCGCTGCCGGTGCACGGCAGCGACCTCCCTCTTCTTTTGAGGCTGCATCTTAAAGGACGGGAGGGCGGCGCGGTGCGTGGGGCACCGGGAGAGGTAAGGGAAGCCCGGGCGGCGGCGGCGCGGTTCCTCCGCCCGCGGCGCTCGCGGCTGCGCGCCGGACGGTTGTTTCTTCGTTGCCGGCTGTCGCAGGCACTTCGCAGTTTGCCCGCGGTCTGCGGAAATCCTCCGTCTCTTACTTTTTGCGCCCTTCTCCACTGTTGTATCGTTTTAAGGTGGCCTGTATAGATATGTCTTCAAAATAACTGGATTAAGGGTTTGGGATTCATTGTTGTTAACCTGTGTAACAAGAATAAGCAGTCTTATGGCTTTATTTGCTTGGGCCCTAAAATTGCTGAGAGAGAAGGGAACTTCTTTGTGCGTCATCCTGATGATTTAATTTCTGTTAGGAGATTCGTTGTGTTCTCAATCTTATTCCACTGTTTCTGGCAATGTCTGTAGGCGTTGCTGAGCTTTAGTGGCGTGTTCTGGGTCAGAAAGGTTACTGCTCTGCTTGATTTGTGCGGTGTGTTTACACATGAGGTGGCCCAAGGTTGGAATAGGGTGGTCTTTAAGAAAGATGTGTATTAGATTAAATGTGATATTTCTTGATAAAGTAAATGGTGGTGGATGTATTTGTCTTAGGTCTTGCAAAGATCAGATACATGAATCATTTTAGTTTTCTAAGTCCTTGCAATGTTTAGAGTATTTTGAAATTGTCAGGATTTTAAAATCATGATGACACTAGTAATTTTTTTTCTCCTGTTGGGTTTGTTCATATTATTAGAAATCTATGCACAGTAAATTCTTTCAATTAGTAAGGCTTTTGAAATATATGTTTTGCATTCAACAGCTCAGTTCTAAGAACCTAGAAGGAGTATGCTCAAAAAAGCAGTACTTCTTAATAACTTCATGCATTTGCTAATAAGAATAACTTCTCACTTATCTAACCATTCTTGGATTAAATACATTTTCAAAACTTGATATATTTCTTTCAGCTTAAGCAATATTTTGTGTTTTAGGATCTTAAATTTTGTTTTCATCAGCAAAAGAATCGGGGTACCACTGCATGCATTTACAGAGATTGAAGAGAGGTTATATCAAACAACAGAAGAGAGAATTCCAAGTCTTTCAGTCAGCRCTTTGCCCACAGGGGGTTGGTGTTTTCTGTCCTCTTCCCAGGGCCAGGTTATCGAGCTGTGTGTCTGCATGTGGGATGCTGTTGCCTGTGTCATCCCCTCCTGGAACCTGCATCTTGCCTTGTTCATAGTCATGCTTATGTCTTCTGTTGCCTTTGCTACTCTAGTCACTTATGAGGTAAAGCCACGTGAGTCACCTTATTCAGCTGCTGCCCAAGAGTTTGCATCCTGTTTAGTTTTGGTGGTGCCTCCTGTTGTCTCCTCGGCTAGTGAAATAAAGAATTTTGAGCATGAGCTCTTGACAGTGAGCTCTTATGCATGTTACAGAAGAGAGCAAGGTAGTTCTCACCTGAAAGCCAATGCCCAAAACAATAACATATTCCTTCCCTTTAGTGGAATACTTCTTGTATTACAGTTAAATTGCATTTGTGTTCAAGCAGGAGCTACCTTAGAAAGTGGAAGAGGCTCATTCTGTTTAATTCATCATCTACAATCCACCAATTGAAAATGCGACACTTTCAAAAAAAAAAAAAAAAAAAAGTATTTTGTGATCACAAGCATGTTGTAGAATTATTTTCCTTGAATTTTAATTGAAAACTGAAATACTTGCAATTTGTAACTCACTTACAAAATCACTACAGTAATTATAGCTTTCTCTCAGGCTTAGGTGTCATTTGTGGCTGATAGCAGTGCTTGAAAGGTTGACAAATACATTAGATTGGTAGAAATGGGAGTTAGCAATTTTTAATTAGGATTTTTATTCTTCTCTTCTGAAACATTGCTTAGCTAATAATTGATTTTATTTTTTTACGTGTTCCCTGCAATCAAAATGTCTAAATTAACATATTTTTCCATTTCTGCTGTGTCAGATGTCTTCTAAATGATCTCTTTAGTCTTTAAGTTGTGAAATAATAAGTCATTAAAAGTGTTCTGCTTTTAACTGTGTACAAAATATAATGTTCCCTTTTTACGCATATGTATTTGTCCTAAATATTTACTGCATGCTTCCATACTATTGAGTTTGATGGAATGTAAACAGGTGCTTGAAGATAAGCATAGTGGGGCCTTCTGAACGAGGGCCAGTGAGTGGCTCAATGAAATCTGATGAGGAAGATGATGTGAAATGAAAGCTGAGGATCTTGGCAATTGAAGTTAGAGTTAGAAGGAGGAGAATCTGAAGAAGGCTTCCCAGTCACGAGCAGAGCATAGAAGTTGAGATTTTTGATGTTATTGGTGAATTTCAGAGACTTCTGATCACATCAACTTTTTTCTGACAAAGCTGGCAACTAGTGTTATTGATTCTTACACTGGATAGGTGAGATGATTTCACATTAAGAGTAGTAAGTGATGAGAGTTTAAAAAAAGAAGTGTGATGGTGGTAAGTGAGGTGTATGTACTGGTTGAAGACCCCATGTAACTGTAAGTGAAACCACATGTTCTAAAAGGTAAAACTTTCATTTATTCATTCCATATTTAAAAACAAACAACCCCCCCCCCCC
>NW_020447220.1:1839621-1843147 GCF_003343035.1 Apteryx rowi
ATGGATGCCATGGTCTACTGGGCAATGTGGATACCTTCCAGAAGCCATGAGTATGAGTGGAAATTCTGGCCTGAATGATGGTGATAATTCAATTCCTTTTGAACCTAAGATGTAATGTTCAGTCAGGTCATGTGATATTGTTCATATGTTCTGCTTTCTGAGTTTGTTTCATAAATAAATCATATTCTTATTAAGAATGATTGTTTTCTTGTCATCATGGAACTTCTGTACTCTCATACACTAATCTACTTCCTGTTTTCCTTCTGTTAGGCTCTGCTGACTTCATATCTATTTATTTTAAACAAAGAAACTAGTCAAATGCAGCATCACAAATGTATCACAAAATGCTTGTGTTACCTTTGGTAACAATTGTACCAAATCTTCAAGTGGAAAGAAAAAGAATAAAAAATGTTTCTGAAAATAGTTCTTTTTTTCCTGCACATCTCTCTACGATATAACTCATTAAAATGTTATATATTCTTTCTTGTTTTTCATCACTGTCCCCTTAATTGTAACATGAACCCTTTATGCATGTGAATTGTATAATCTTCTTAATGTTGACTGTCCCTGCTTTGTACTTCAAGTGAATACTGTCACTACAGTCCATGTGGCATTGTGTAAATCTTGAGAGACAGAGAAAAGAACAGAATTAATCTTGATTCTTGTGGCACTCCTGTACCTGCTGCACTCCTTAAACTATTCCCGATTGCAAGTCTCCTTTGATTTGATACCTGCTTTTATTAATCTACTCCACTAACTCAAATATTTTAAGGTAACTTTGTAGATTTGCTCTTCATGTTAGGCTGTCTATAAAGCTCTATTAAACTGTAGRTAAACTATATTACTTCTCTTACATCTTTCTTGTAAAGTTTATTTTTCCCTTGAGTCTCCAAAATGTCTTTTTTAATATCCTTTATTAATGACTGAAGAAATTGAACTATTAGTGAGGAAAGGCTATTCTAGCATTCTTTGAGTAGCTCTTTGAGCTAAAAACTAACTTCAGATATTATCGGTGAAGAGTGAATCTTGCTTTCTTTCTTCCCTTGGTATGTGAAAGTGTGTTACAGATCCTTCTCCAGTTAAATTACTCTGCTTAGAATTTGTGTTCCTGTCCAGTTTTGTGATTTATTGTATTTTTTTGAATGAACAAGTCTGTTTTTAAAACTATGCTAAGAATTTCCTTATGCCCTTTTGACTCCTGAGTCCTACCAGAGGACTCCAAGTTGAAATCCTCCTGATGGAAAATGATACAGAAATAAACTAAAACAGATGTTAGGATGTGAGCCAGTGAAGTAAGCGACAGTCTCTCTCTACAGGTACAGTTTTTATTGAATATTGTTCTAGAGTCTGGAAGTTTGAAATATTTGAGTCAGGCCTTACCTGGAGCCTTTGTCTCGTTCTCTCCCTGCCACCTCTTCAATCCTCTGCCCATTGGCCCTGAGCACCCTGAGCTGGTGTACCTGTACCTAGCTGTGCCTCCTGATGTCCTGGCTTACTGTCAGTAGGTTGTCTCTGGCCCTGTCTCCACAAAGAAGTTTAGATTTATGTCCTAGCCTGCTCTCCAGGCCTGTCTCCTGCTGCTCCTGACTGTGCTCCCTGGATGGACCCTGGGCTTGTCTCGTTACCTTGCCTTGTTTGGGACTGTCAGTGGAACCTGTCCCCTCACCAGCCCAGCCCTGCTTTGATCCTGTGGGACTGTATCCTGTTTGGAGCAGTAGCTACCCCTCCCTGAACTGCGGTCACCCTCATCTCCCAGCTCGACCGCCCCACCATTGGAGCAGCCCACCCTGTTGCTGCTCCCTGACTACTGATATGTTACTTCATATTTGCAGTTTCTTGGGATGTTGTCACAGAACATCCTAAATGCCCTGTCATCCATCCAGAGCTCCTATTGCAGAGTTTACACACAGAATCTTAGAAGAATCCCTTTCCTAATTTGAGGAAAATTTTCCTTCCAGTGGAGTTCTTAGGTGACATCCAGATCAGTAACACTGCAGAGACCAATAGTCAAAGCAAGCAGAATCTGATTAAGGAATGCTTGCCTTAAAGGTGGCCTTACGGACAGAAGCAAAATTGAYGATTGTCATCTGTAACCTGAGACTTACCTATACTTCATTTGATTTCTCAAAGCCCATGAATTTAGTATGTAGAGAAAATCTGTATGATTCGTATAACTTAAACAGTATGCTTAGAAACATGAAATACCTGGGCAAAGATAGGAGAGAGACAAATCGTTCACAGTATTTTCTGTCTTGTTAGAGCAATGCACTCAAGATTATTCAGACCTGATACAATTCTTTGCAGCATGGGGACATCTCTCCTGTCTGTCCATACTTGGGCTGTATTTTGGATCAGTGATCTGCTTTTAAAGAAATTAAGCCAGACAGAATATTTGTTCTTAAATGCAGTAAAAACAAATACRTACTAAACAGTAAAATTGGAATATTTTTCTAGCAAGTGAAATAGAAATATTTTTAGGGGTTTGCGGTTATTTAACATAAAATTAAATCACTCACTCTTAAGCTGTGTAGGAAAAAGGAGCTCTTTTGTAGAGTAAAATGCAAAGACAGATCTTAATCTTAAGCATTGGTGCACTTTTGTGTATTGGTATCTTTGTATTTGGATCCAGTGTGCTTCTGTTGCTCCTTTCTACTCCCTGCATTGGTGTGGAGACCAGTACAGAGTAACATGCTCATCCTTGTGGGCTGGAGGGGCAGAGGTATCAGTCTGGTGGTGCTTATGTGCCTAGAGGAGGGGGAAAAAGGGGTGATTCTTTGATTCGTGTGCTATTTCTGTGGTGATACAAAATCGCTCAAAATGGTTTGACATAAGAAAAAGACATACTCTTGAAAGCCCTGAAGTAAGTGACTATTTCAGAACAATAATCTGCTTTGTTAAAATCTGCTGTTATGCGGAGGATGTGTAAGATGATAAAGCTTTTCTAAGGAAGTGTGCATGTTTTATTGTGCTTTTATGGCAGAATACCTTTATTCAAGTATTTGAGACTCCTCATGGGAACAAGTAGTATCCCAATAAGATGTATGATATAATGGAAATTAAGGAAAGAGTAAAAGACAGGTAGATACAAGTTTGTATTCCCTTACGTGCCTTCATGTAAACTGCTAAAGAAATGGTGTTCCAGTAATAGTTTAATAAAATGAAAGTTCACTACTATATTGTCAGTTTACTTGCACAAAAGATGAGCTATAGAAAGAATTCTGTAGTAAACGGACAGTCTGGGAATGCTTTGAGTTCTTTGTCATATACACATAGCTTCTATAATACGCACTATGTTTTATCTTTTATGTTTCTATATCACAAAGATAACTATGGGAGCTCTCTGCAGGTGTTCAGCAGTTAGAAAAAAGTTTGAAAAGATTAGGGTTTAAACAAAGAGTGTTTAGCTGATTTAGGCTACAGTAGAATATTTTAGACAGCACACAACAGGGTGCTACTACAAAGGCTGTTACAGTATCAAACTAAGTGACATTAAAAGGACCAAGATTTAAATATGGATTTTCTAGTT
>NW_020447220.1:1843242-1922250 GCF_003343035.1 Apteryx rowi
TTTTTTTTTGTTGTTCTTTTTTCCATTCTTCAAAATTACTTTACAATTACAGAGAAAGTAGGTATTTTCTAATTGTATATTTCCAGCCTGTTTGTAGTGGTAACACAGATCCAAGCCCACCTTTTGATGGAGGTATTTGTAAACTTTGTAAGCGTATTTGGTTCTGAACAAATAATAATTCAGGGTTGTCATCTGCTGCCATTTTCTCATTTCTTTTGGAAGGCAGGTAGGTATAGGGTGATTACTAACTGGTAGCCTTGATCTCTGTACAACATACTTTTTAGTGGCGCCAGAATATACCTCTCAAAAGGATTTTTCAGTGTTATTCCTGTGAGGTAAGGAGAAGACCAAATAAATGCTGAATACTTTGTTTTATGTATCATGAGTTCCCTTTTCATTTACCATTTATACCAGCAAGTAAAGCATTGGATGATAAATTTTCACAAATACTGAGCAGGTAAAGGTGGGGGGGGGGGAGAAATCTGTGCTGATCCTTAAGGATCGCTTAACACTGTACTGAAATATTTTATTTTGGGACTACTTATCTTTTTGCAGAATTGAATCAGGTGTATGTAGTTTATGCAAGTATTTTGCTTAAGCACTTTTAATATGGTTTTATGATAGGGTCTTATACCAAAATCAAATATTTTTCTTTGTGAAGAGAGCATCAGGCAAACTGCGTCAAACACCCAGATCAAATGTGAAGCTTCACATAAGTATGTCAAGGTACAATATATGAAGCCGTGCAGATAGTGGTCTCAGCCTCCTCCTGTTCATCTGTTGAAATTTTGAATAAAGGTGTGGGGAGTACTAGTCTTGTTTTGTACTTAGTGCTGGATGGAACTGCAATATCCGGCAAAGTGACTTTTGCAAAAGGGGAGCATCAGCTGATTGTGATRCTTCTGGGAACTCACAAGTTTGTAGGACTGCAGCATTTACTGCCTGTCATGTTATGTCCCTTATACGAGGCCAGCTCTGACAGAAGCAGAAACAGGAGTTTACGCTTTCCTTATTTGTTGTATTGAGATTTTTGACAGTCTTGTAGATGACAAGACTTAAGTGGTCCTTCTTGTCTCCAAATGCTTGTGACTGTGCTTGTTTCCTGTGTGGTAGTATAAAAATGATTAAAGGATGCTCTCTGCACTTTCTTCAGTCATGCTGAAGATTTGGGGAATTGTTATTATAAAACTATCATACTATTAGCTTTGTGGTAATGCTGGTGGCATTTTTATCAGTGATCCCGCTGACCTTCTGTATTTTCTGCCAAAGTCGGATTTCTCATTAACAAATCTTGTGCCTTGTTCTTTGACTCTTTGATGTCAAAGTATATATTGTGTATGTGGCTTTGTATGTTTTGGTCTGACTTCAAGTGAAAATTTTTTTCCCCAGTTTCCAGATAGTTCAGTAAGTCTTGCTGAAAATGTCTGTTTTCTTCAATACTGGCTGAATGCTTGAGATACATTATGAAAACGTTTCTGGGAATACAGCATCTTCAGTCTCTTACTGTGATTTCTTTAAATTGATTTAGGTACTTATGGGGCTCATTGAAAATCTGGCTAGATAACTTTGTCACTTCTGGACTGGAGAGCTTGTGGAATTTTTACCCTTTGACTTCAAAAGCATCTCTTCTGCGATTAGGTCCACCATGCAATTCTGATTCTTTGAGCTGGGTACAGAAATTGTCGCTCAAGTGCTAAATAAATGGTATGGTATATAGTCTACATTCGAAACTAAAAGAAGCTTAAACTGTAGCAGACTTTGATTCCTACTGGATCAAATGCTTATGCTCTATACCTTGATAATTTGTTGCAATTGTTTGTTTAAAAAGATTGTATTTTAATGAATAGGATGTCTTCCTGGGCTATTATCCACTTAATAATAGATTGGTTTGAACCAGAAGCAAGTACTATTAACTTTTCACCCGCTCCAGGAAAAACTTTTTTTTTGGTAACACATTGAGATGGAGGGAATAAACATACTTAGTTTTTTTTGTTTTTTCTTTTCCTGGGTTTGGGTATTAAATACTTTAAGTTGAATGAAAGCAATATATACTTAGGAAGAAAAAAAGAGAAAGTTAACATTTAACACATGATTTTTATCTGGAAGTCTGTATCCAAAGTAAAGAATGGGAAACTGAACTAGTCATGAGCTAATAAAATACTGAAAGAATTATTCTGAATGTCACAAAGAATATCAAATTACTAGCGAGCAGTAATTATTAACTTAATGCACCATGGTTACACCCTGCCCCAAATCAGTACCTGATGGCACTGTTTAAAACCAGTGTCTTGTTAAAATGCTGGAGAGACTCCTCATGAACACTGTACATGCATAACTCRGTAGTCCTAATAGTTGTGCAGTTTAACTTGCCAACCATTGCCTGAGTGGTCAGTGAATTCAAAGATAAGAATTTGACACCTTCATCACCTAGTAGAATTTTGGACTTCATTCTCAGTCTGTTTTGATTAGCTTAAATATCTTTCTTGAGCTTCCTTCTCTGCCCTTGCTGTGAAGCATAGACTCTGCATGCTACAGGTTTTATATTCTAAGAAATCAGTGTAACATTTCATGGCACCTGCTAGTTGCACTAATTAGCAACAGCTACTATCCTTTTTCTTCAAGGGTGGCTGCATAACATTCACATCATACCAGTGAAACTTCCAGAAAAGTTTGAGTTTGGCTTTTTTGAGTATCTGAATCTTTTAAACTCAACAATGTCTTAATAATAAGATGTCAGGTGTAGTAAGTATCAATTCCATATCGAATTTTGGTTAGTACCTTATCACTTATGTGAACTGTTCCTACTTGGTTTCTGATACAAAGTTACTGAATATGTCTTGTATAGAAGAATGCATTAGATAGTGCACTAAGTAAATAGCAGCAGTTTGAAACGTTCTTCAGTCTACTTTAATGACATACTGTGAGAGCTAAAAATTTGTTTTTCTCATAAATAGGGAATAATTTGTTGTTGACCCTTTCTTATTTTTCTTTTGGATTAGATGCGAGTGAATTCATATGTCTTAATACATTAATGGTTTTATACAGAACACTCAAAAGAGGAGTTTGGTTTAGTTGTTCCCTCATTTGGATGGAAATATGAAAACCTGTTTTATTTCAGTTACTATGCTGCCTTTACTGCTTTAGTGAACTAGCTAACCAGTTTGATACATTTCTTAAAATGTAAAATAGAAAGGATTACTTCCAGACACTGTGAGGATAAATTTGATACTGTATGTAAAGCGTTCTGATTACCAACACATACGTACTTCCTACTCAAAGATTGCAAAGTGCTTAAAATAATTAATGTTATTTTGAAATGAAGCAAATTTTTTTGCAAACTCTTTTTTGTTAAGTAGGATAACTTGCCTTAATTCACAGTTAATTTATGACAGAAGCAGGACTAATCTCTTGAGTGGATCCTTTAACACTTTAAGTCAATAGGTTGGTCACCTTTATAGGTATATCTTGAGTCGAGGTTTTATGCAGCCAAGATTGGGTGAAGGGTACTATACTGGTAGCATGCAGGTTCTGTGGGTCTCAGTTTGAAAGGCTAGAGTGCCTACAGCTATAAACTGTGATGAAACTAGACGTGAACACAGTGGTCTAGTCTTACAGCAGCTGTGTGGGTGCATATTTTGTTTTATAACTTACAAAGGAAATTTCTGTCCCTTAATCTCTGCATTTGTGTAGTGTAAGCTTCTCGGGTCTGAGAAGCTAGGCTGTGTAACTAGGGCACGTTTTGGAAACAATAATAGGATCAGTTAGTTGTCTGTGGTTCTACAGGGCTAGATTGTGTAGTGGTATAAACTTCTTAGTGTTCAGGTGAAACAAAGGAGACAATCATGCATTAGCCTGTTTGCGGCCCTGATGAGTCTAATATTCTGTGCCTAAGCATAGCTGCTCAGTTACTTCTGTGTTGTCTTGTCCTTGACTAAACTTGTCTTGGGCTTGCATGGCAGTTTTGGAATGCCTGAAAATATAAACTGAAATAACTGAAGCAGGTGTCTTAGAGAATCAATAAATTTGGTTTACAGTTATAATATTTGTAAACAGTTCTGGAATAGGTAAAAATTCTCAAGTTCTTAGCTACATAACTTCATTTATTTTAATTCAATTTATGCCTGGATTTGTTTCTGTACTGAATTATTCAACATGGTATCCAGGTTGGAAGTACAAACTGCTGCTCGTGTAAACCTGAAATATAACCTGCAGAAGAAAACAATCTGGGGAACCTGCACATGACTAAGAAGAGATTTTATCAGTGCCTAAGTTTACTTAATGTTTCAAGATTCCTTTTTTTGCAGTCTAATGTATTACAAGTGCCAAAAGGTAACCAATTTCTAGTTGAATTTATATGCATCTCTRATAGTCATAATTGAATGGCTGTAAACCTCAATGTTGGCTTGCATATTATTCATATATTTAGGAAATGATAAAAAAGCAGTGAAGAAATTGAAGACTTTTTTGTGCTTACATAATTAACAATCTTAGAAAACAAGAAAACCCTTCACTCCTATAATGCTAGAATGATGGAAACAAACCTATATTGTCTGTTCTAGAAAAAGAACAACAATGAAGTGTTTTCCGCCCTTTTCAAGAAAATGATCTGTTGTTTTAGTCTGATCATAAGAAAAGTATCTTGTGTGCGTGTATGGGGGGGGGGAGTAGAAAAAGAAAAGACTTAGTTTGAAAATCACTGACATGATAGAAGGGATGAAAAACAATAAGCTTGAGGCATTAATGCCTTGTATGAGGTATCTGTGGTGGTATAACTGTTTCTTCCTATTTATATTATGCTCCTTCAAGTATTCTCTCTGAGTTACAACAAGGTGATCTCTGTTAGAAGCTGAAAGCTAAGGAAAACTGACCTCCCTAGATCTAATTCGGAACCTCAGAAAATCAAAGGTAATAGTTCTGGGCTCTGGGATTCTCAGGATATAACATGAATAATGTAAAAGAAATGCTCATGGTTGAAGTCGGTATATCATTGTCTTTTTCTTGACACTTAATCGCTGTATAACTGCGGTGTTCTAGGTTACTGCATGTGGTTGACTGTCAAAAGTGTAGYTCTTCTATAGTCTTCTAGTTCGCCTTTTAGTTTTCCTGTGTATTAGACATTTCACTGAAGAACCCTGTTTACTGTGCAGCTAAACTGATTGAAATTTGAAAAGTACAGCCAAACTTACTTAAAAAGGAAACAGTTAACAAAAATTACTTAATCATTTAAGACAAACCTGAGATGTGTAAATTTTCCTCATCTGTGAATGTCTATAATAAGCTTATTTTTCAACATATTCTACCAAACCGTATGTTTTTAGAGGTATCTACTGCGGAAGACATCTAGTAATCTTACTTGAAAATGAAATCCAAATAATTTGTGTTTTCAACTATATAGTCAGGCAATATGAATCATTTTCAGTCTTTTACCTGTCAAAAATAAGATACTCTTAGATAGTGATACTAATCTTTGTACAGTGCACTGAGATCTACATCTGATATAGGCCATAAAACTGGCTATTAAAAAAAAGGTGCAATTCCATCAAAAATTAATGGACTTATATGGGTATATACGAAATCAGAATGTATTCAGGAAATGCATACATTACCYATCCTGTTTTTATGATTTTAGTAATGATAATATATAAGAATTTCTAACTGTCAAAAAATCTGTACTCTGATTTAACTATTGTATTTTCTTATCTATTTTGCTCTTTCATTGAAAGATAAATTGTCTGGTCTGGATGTATATCCTTCTTGAAGGACATCAAAAAAGTACTGTGTAATCAAGATCGCAACAACTAATAACTATTTTTAGCATGTTGTAAATGGCCTGTCGTAATGCCACATTTGTTGTCAGTACTCTGAAAAACACAGAAACAACTGTTGAAGTGATGTAATAACAGGACATCTCAAAGGGTGGCTTTCTTGGAGCTGTCATTCACAGGAACAATTCATCTGTTTTTCTGTCTGCTTTATAGTGTCTTACCATTTACATGAGTCAAACTCATAAGGCCAAAGTTAGCTTTATTTTCAGGAGAATCCTTTCCCCATGTTATTTCAAGAGTCCTTTTATGATTTGGGCTTGTTAGGTGCCCAAGACAATCTCTAGTCTCTTGTATTTTTCCATTTTGAAATTTTCAAGGGCTACCTGCTTCTCCCTCTTTAAGTGTGAGGGGAGGTGATACTGGGCAGGGATCTGTGCATTGAAACTGTTCCAGCTGAGGTGGTTCTGCCCTCTGTGTTTGACAGAAGATGAGTATAATGCGTGTACTGTGATACTATAAGGAAATTGCTGAATTATGTGGGCACGGCTAAAGAGAACTTAGTCCAATGGCACGAGTTATATTAGTGTTGCCAAAGCGTAAAAGAAAGCAAAACCCCATCAGATATCTTTCAGGGCAGGTACAACTTGTCCTGGAAGTGCTTGGCTGCTGTGTTCTGGGCACTTACCCCTTGTGTCTGTTTGCCATTGCTATGCCTGATTCAGTGAGAATCACTGAAAAGCGCAATGTCATCTGCCCTGTCCTTCCTCTTAAGTTCAGACTTTTTTTTTTCACCTTTAAGTGAAACTGCTCTGATTCCTTTCTACATTAACTATCTTATTTTTCATGTCTTGAACCAGAAAAGTGTCTCTCTTAATATCTTCTCTTTGATGTGTTGGATGCAGTTTATGCTTTAGAACTACCTGTGCTTCTGTTTCTAAGAATAAAATTCTTCTCATAACTTCTAGCTTGACTAGAGATGGACTCTGACCCTTTGGAGTTGTTTTGTTTGTTTGTTTTTATTAAGTATTGAGTATCGTACGTGTCTGACACAAACATTTCTACCTAAACATGAGAAAAAACTTTCTCCAGTGTGCAGATGGTTGAACATTGGAACAGGTTGGCCAGAGAAGTTGTGAAGTCTCTATCCTTGGAGATACTCAAAACCCAAGTGGGCATGGTCCTGGACAATCTGCTCTAGCTGTCTCTGCTTGAGCAGGAAGACTGAACCGGGTGATCTCAAGAGGTCCCTTACAACYCCAACTATTGTGATTCTGATTCTGTTTTTAGTCTGTTGAATATATACTAATAAAATAGAATAATATACTTTATTTTTGTTTCTCTGAATCACTTTTGATTATCTGTCAAGCCAGGCTCCCTTCTGCATAGATTTGGATTCATAAGCAATGTGTTTCTATATTCT
Organism: Apteryx rowi; assembly: GCF_003343035.1. Lineage (NCBI taxonomy): Eukaryota > Metazoa > Chordata > Aves > Apterygiformes > Apterygidae > Apteryx > Apteryx rowi. The sequence continues at coordinate 1,850,428 of NW_020447220.1, forward strand.
GGAATATCAAAATGATCTGTTTCCACAATGTATGTTTCTTTGCTTTAAAGATCCTACCTGGAAAGCATCATCCTTTGGCTTCGCCCCACCCACCCCCACCCCCCGGAAGGTACTCTCACATTTCTGATTATTTAAATCAAAAAGAAGAAAAAGGACATAGTTTTCCAAACTCTGTGACAATGTGCTTGAAGGAGAAATGTTTGATGCTACAGCTTTGACGTTTTTTTTTTCTTGAGGTTCTTACTTACTGATCCTGATGCTTATACAGACAATGCAGTCTTTTATTCACCTCTACACTTAAGACAATAAATATTAATTTGCATCATCAGGAGCATGATGGGGTTCTTCAGGAAAGCTGCAGACAGGCTGTAGTAGTCAAACACACACTGTATATTCCATGTGATGAATGTGCACTTGGGAAGTGGCATGTTCATGTTGAAGAGCAGTGTTTGAATTTTCTAGAGGATTTTCTTGGCTTTATTCTCCTTTTTCTGTACCTAAGACGTATACGTCTTATTCTGTTTGAATAATCTCAGTTACGTCTTTATCATGTGTACAATATGTACATATATAAAATATAAGTATGTGTATCATAATGTCATATCCACTTTTAAAGATAATCAGGAGGCTGACAAGGTGATCACTTAATAACTACATGTAGCATGAAGAAATACCTCCTTATGTTTTGATTCTGCCACCTACTAATTTACTTTGATGTCCTAAAGTTCTTACTTGGGAAGAGTTTGTGCATAGTAGGTCATTTGGGGTTTCTTCTCTGTTCCACTCAGGCTTTACAGTTACCTTTGTCTTATGCTCTTTAGTTCCCTTTTTCAGACAGAAGGATTCTAGTGTATCAGTTACGTTTAATAGTGAGTTAAAATATTTAATGAGCATTTTGAAAGGTTTTGTGAAATAGCTGCCACAGTGCTAGTTCTTAGAAGTAATAGAAGTAACTAGATCCCCTCRTTTGACAGTATTATTTCCCATCCCATTTGAATTACTTATGATTTAAAGTAAATTCTGGATGATACTGTAAATAAGGTTCACTGCTGAATCATGAGCTACCTCTGTCTGCAAACAGAATTTCTGTCACCTGTTTGTGAGATCTGAGATAACAGCACATGGCTGTGCTCTGCTTCATCAATGTATCTGCTAGAGTTAGGAAAACCAGTTCTAGAGAAATAATGGAAGCAGCATAGAAAATATCTGAGCAATGGAACAGATGAGGCAAATCTTGGTAAGACCTGGTAAGACATAAACATTTGGGAGAATCAAAGATAGGAGACAGCTGGGTAGCAGGTAGGAAGACAGTCTGCTTTTTTAGAATTAGCCAAGGTGCAGAAAGCTAGAAAACTTTAAAATCTTCCATCTGTGTAGAAGAAGAGTGCTGGGTGTCTCAGTGACTCTGTCCAAGCCCAGTGATCCTACTGAGAGATTAGGGCAAGATCCATGTGTCTCTAATGCAGCAAAGAAAAGACTCAAGAGGTGTGCGATACATCTACCTTTCATCTTTTCCTGAAGAGAGATGTTACAGATTCAGAGCATCTGTGTAGATGAAATTCTGGGATGGAATGTGTTTAAGGAATCATCAAACCAGAGATGCACTATACCTGGGATGTTACATAGTAGTTGCACTTTCACAGGGTTTTAAAACGCAGTTGTTGCCTGAGAAATGTGCCAGAAATGTGCTCTGTTTCTCAGTGGGAGAAGCAGAGCTTCAGCCCATTTAGATCAAGGGTGCTATTAACTTCTGGACCAGGAGACTGGAAGCTAGCATCATAGATTTTTCTGACCCCATTTAAACTCTATTTATAAACTACAGCTTTTCTGTTGCAGTTCTGGATTAACTGGTCACTAATGTCTTCCAATCCAATTGAGAATGACAAGAAATAAAGTTGAAATCAATTTTTCCTTGAATATGAATTGGTTGAAAAATGGGTATATATACAGTTTTTTATTTTTTAATTCCAGTGCAAGGTTTTTTCCTTTATGCATGGCCCAGCCTTCTCAGTTGCTTATTTGCCCCTTTGTTTCAGTTCTTAGTTCATATAAATTGATGGGATGGATTGTGCTTTTAATCAAGAGAGAAAGAACTTGAGTAATTTAGGTGGTTTTCCTCTTCTCTCCCCCCCCTTTCTCCCCAGGCCCCTTTCTAAAAATATCTCATTACTTAAACAGAACAAAAAGCATCTTTATTTTGTAGTGGTAAAAAGAAAATTCCTTTCTCTTTGAACAGGATAAGAGACCTTTATCATATCTTTTAAAATGGTTTAAAGTGGAATGTGTTTTGTCGTCTGTCAGCTTGAAAGGTCATGGTTTAGGCGGTCATTCCTAAGCCCTTTGGATAATGTTTACAATACTCTCAAATGACTTAAAATGGACTAAATTGTTTTCAGCCGACAGTAGTAAAGGTCATGGAGGAAATCTGTTTAGTCAGCCTTGCTTGCTTCCTAAGTACACGTAGTAAAAATCTGCCATAAACTGCAGCAAGAAAGAAGTTTTAACTTTAAAAGACCCAGGAGGCTCAGGGAATGGAATGTACCCCTTGTGGATATAAATTGCTTGGCAGAGAATTTGCAAAGTGGGGATTGTCAGGGCAAACTTCTGTCCAATCAAGCAGGAGTTGTTAGGGCAAACTTTTGTCCAGTCACTGCCAGCTTCTGCCTCTTTCTTCTGTCAGCCCCTGCACGTTACACTTCATTAGTTGGAGAATTTGTAGGGGTGTTTTATACTCTCATGGTGGTTGCTTATAATTCCCAGAGACTTTAATGAGAGGTAGGCACTTAAAGGGGGGAGGGGGAATAGACCCTACTTCACAGTCTAGAATTTCATGAGACTCCTTTTCAGCCCTTACTTGCAACCAGAATCTGGTGCTGTTGGTCCCACTGTGTTACCCTCTTTGTGCAGGGTAACATACTGTGGATGCACATACTGTGAATGTCATCATGTTAATTACAGTGACAATTCTTGCTAAGGTATTGCTAAATATAGTGATGAAGTAGTCTTGCTATTAGACAAAAACAAAATAAATGACTGTCTCTTGTGCCATGGTCTTAATCAGTTTGGCATGATACTGTTGTAGCAAGGAGTAAGTTCAGAAACTCCAGCTAGCAACTAATGCTACTAAGCTGGTTCCAGGCAGCTTCTGCTGCGTTTGCCAAGTCTTTGAAAATGAGATTCTTAATGGAGTTTATGACCTGTTTATTAGTCAGTATATAGTGGTGTCCTTTATATTTTATCTGAAGAATTTCACATCAACACAATTAAGGCTTATCCTCTGTGTATACATTTAAATATGCAGAAGGTGCTTCTGACAGCTCATACGCATTCTCATCGTATTTTTGTTTTGACTTAGGGACAGATTCATAAAATTGGATGAAGTTCATCCAATGTAGGACCAGTGAAAGAAAGGGGGAAAGTGGCAGGTTGCCACATTCATGAGTCATCTGATTAAGATGGCTGGTTAAGAGCTGCTAGGACTGCAATTTCAAGGCTTGTCTAAATGCTAAGCTTCTGTTGGCTTCCCCTCCCCCCCCAGCTCACTGTGTATAACAGAATGGGAATGAAGTAGTACTGAGTTGCAGGATTTGCCTCATGCTTTCCAAGGGCTGTAGAATGGTGGAAAAGTACCTGTGAATAACTCACTTGCTGTTATTCATAGCTGAAGAAGAGAAAATAAAAAATCGTTCATGGGTTACTTTTTTTTGGACGGTGTTTCTTTTTTTTTAATCAGTATCAGAAAAACCTTGCAAATTATTTTATTTATCTTTGCATTTTCTGGGGTTACTGCAAAAATGCTGGTTTACCATTTCAGAACAAAATCGAGGTAGATTTTTTGGGGATATCATAACTTCTTAGTTCTAGTATTCTTAGTGTTAGCTTATACTTGAGTTTGATATTTAATTTCAATCTTTTGAGGTTATTGTTCAGAAATAAAGTTTTCCCTGTGGAAAATACCATGTGACATAATGAGGCTACTCATCAGTGAGCTCTGTACGCTTGTCTAAGTTGTTGTGCTTTAGATTTGCTTTTAAATCTCAAGATTTTTAATCCGGCTTCAGCGAAGTTTATTAGTTATATATAAGATATTCAGTTTTCTGAAATACACAAGGAAGACCTTGGGGCTCTGTAGTGCTGTAGTCATCTTCCTGGTTTACCTATCATGTGTTAATGACTAGGGCTAAAATTTAGATTCAATGAAATATAGCCAAATCTGTTTGATATAATTTAATTTGTTTTGTTTTGGAACAGAAAACTGAGAACACCTTCTCAGCTAACCTCCTTCAATATATGTTTGATATATTCAGTATTTATACTGGTGTTTAACAAGGATCTTGTCCAAAGTAGACTGTTCTTTGAATATGTTGAAACATTAACATAGATCAGGAGAAATAGCTGTTTGCTTGTACATTAAAGATTTCACTAGAATGAGCATACCTCTAAAATTCATGAATTTTAGAAATGCAAGCAATGAAAGAACAAGGACAAGAATTAGGTCAAAGCACAGCAAATGTGAAAACTAAAAACTTATCAGGGTGTGTTATATCATCAAGGGAAGTGTTCAGTGGTGATTTGATTGTTTTAAGCAGTAGTTTAAAATCTGTTGCTTGTTTCATGGCCTTGTTCGAAAGTTTGTATGCTTGAGACACTGGAATTGTGTACTTACTCTGTACTCAGATTTTGCACGGGTATTGCAAAGTTTACTTGGAGGAAAATTTGGATGGATCTCAACCATTGTTTGAGATCTTCGAAGTTCGGTGAGGTATAATGAAGTGGCTTTTCGGTTCAACAAGGTACCATCCACATCTAGCTCTACAGGGTGAAAACTTGCTTATTTGTAAATGTTTAAATACCAAAAATTTACTTATTCATGATTACAAAACAAGGGGGAAGAAGCAGCCACTGGTTAAAAACAAAGGAAATGTAACTTCCTCTTGCAGTACACTGTTCACCCTGCACACTATTTTACTGACTTCTGAGTAGCAGTTTGATTCTTCATAAATTGGAAATATTCTCCAAGCAGGGTCTGAAAAGGTGTCAAACCTCCTGGCCTTAGTACTAAATTAAGGAATTTCACTGGTCTTAATCTTGATATTCCAACAGCCTCTTGCCGTACTTTGAGCTGGGGATCCATACATCACTCCTAGCTCAAATATCAGTTGAAGGATGTCTAATGTCTGTCTTTGTTCATCCCCCTGCATCACATACATCTAGCATTCTGTTGTTGCCTGATATCAAGTCACATAAAGAAATACAGATTTAAGATGAAGAGTGGAAAGATGTTCTACATGGATTAAAAGAAGTAATTGTTCTGTTTCTTGATGGGGGGAGGGGAAAATCAGTGGATTTGATCTTAGTCTGAATCTTCTTCTGTAATTCAGATGACCAATATATGCTGATTTGTTTATAGAAAAATCGCATGGCTAGCTGTAATTGACATTGACTTTCCTTTTGAAAAGGGTAAAGTCTTTATCCAGACATGTTGCAGGCAACTTTGCTGGGTCTATGGAGACAGTCAGTGGTGAGTCAAAGGAACCCCTCCCTCCCTCCTTTCCGCACTCTTCTCCAGTTATAAAGTTAAACCAATACCTGACTGAAGGTAGTGCCACTGATGCTGTGTAAAGGAAAGTGTTTGTCATCTGCGGAAGTCCATGACATTGGGTCATGGGTTTTTTGTGCATGGATCTTTGTGCATGCAGAACTGGAGGCATCCATGCATATCCAGGACTGAATGTTTTTGTTTGTTTGTTTCTGAGCCTAAGTTCTGACATATATTTATTTTGGCTGATAGATGGACACTGACTTGTAAAAATGCAAATTATTTCTGAGAATATTAGGAAACATTTTGTTCCTTTCCTCAGTGCAAAGCAGTCTTGAGTATGGATTCAGAAGTTGTGAAATAGTTGGAACACCAGCAAGAAATCTGTAATCCCATATACTGAAATACTTGTGGTGGTGTTCAGGGTTCTGAAGAATTGAAGTCTTCCAGTTAATGCGATGGGAGCAAAGACATTTGTTTTATTTTATTATTTATTTTATTTATTTATTTGGACTGCCAAGCACAACAATTATGGTCCCTTAGGAGAGTGTGTACTCTTTAATATAAATTCCACTGCCCAGTCTCTGAATCCTGATTTTTAATCATGAGCAAATCAATTAAAATCTTTCCCTTCCCCAAAACAGACTTTCATAGGCAGCAAGTTTTCATTCTGTATTTTTTAATCAAACAGTGTCAAAACATAGATTTTGGACAGAAAGCTCACTGTGACTAAATTGGGAATATGATAAAGCATGGCTACAAACCATATTCAGGGTAACCCAAAATTCCTGAATGACGTTTTGATGATAATGACATTTTGAAGATAATGGCATTTGGGGTTTTCATGAAGCTTTATGACTTTTTGGCTAGCAGAGCCGGCTTGAGCCTGGGGTTTGGATTGGGTGATCTCCAGAGGTCCCTTCCAAACTCAACCGTTCTGTGATTCTGTGGAAAGTGGGTTTTTCCCTTTTCACTGAAAAATGAATATTCAAGATTTTCTTTTATCCATGTTAGATTTCCTTTTATGATTAGTAGGTTGTCTTGCCTGTTTGTGATGATGTAGAGGTGGTATATTCTAGGAATCATGACCTCCAAATAACTGCGGTATTGAGCAGATCAGAGATGGTTTTAAATTCTTAAAAGTAGCTTTAAGTACATAAGTACTGGGTGACAGTTACTATACATGCAGGGCTTTCTGTGTTGTCTGCGGATTGGTCTGTATGCTAACCTTACTGGCTATAAGCAGCAGAATTCAGTCTGAAGTATGATGGCTTCATTCACCCTTCTTGAGTTTGGCTGTTGGCAAGAATTATGTATTGACTCTCAAGTTTTAATGCTATTGAAGGACCAATTTATGGAAGCTAACTTTGTTTTGGTCTTGATTTTTACATAGTACAAGACTACTCTACAGGAAAAGTGGTGGATTTGTATCTCAAAACCTTTATTTTCTGTTGCATTTGACGGATTTTATTTGCTTTGCTCTTATTTCCCCCCTCCTTTTTTTTGTGTTTAACTTTTTTTTTTTTTTTTTCCTCTACTGTCTTCCCTTGGTTTAAATCTCCAAAAGTCACGTGGTAAATATAAAGCGTTAGTGGTATTTTGTGAGAGTATTTAAGCAGTCTGGAAACTAAGAAAAATGATTCAGTGTTGAAAAAGGTATTTTTATGCCTTAAATGTGTATACATTTACTGGTGGCATTAAAGGTACACCTTTGTAGCTAGTTAGCCAACTTGTGACTGACCAGCTGAAAATTTCTCTGCTCTCTGGATTACTTGAGAAGTTCTTTACAAGCAATGGTGATTTTTAAAACACTTGATATGCTAAGTTTCTTCTCTCAAGAATCTTATTTTCTAGGATTGTATTTAGCTGTGATAGCAACTCCTCTTTCTTTTGCCGATCAAAACAGAGTTTGAAAATGCAATTCAGTGTTTGCTAGGCTTAGATTAACACTTTCTGTTGATCATTGAGGATGTGTTTTCATAATGACTTTAAGTTAGTCTAAGACCACGTTCCTTCCATCATCTACTCTGATATTGTGTTGACACCAGTGACACTATGGTTTGTTATCCTGGCTGAAAAATCATCTATTCTCTCTTTAATCTATAATAGAGTGGCATAGGTGATGACTGGGGAGAGTGGCATAGAAAAGTGGAAGGATTAGAGGTGTATTAAGTCAAGGAGGCTGGGATGGGACAAAGAATTTGATGGAAGAGTTGTGGCTGGTAACTGATGGAAAAACTGATGGGAGTGAGATGGGGAAGAGGGGAATAAAGCATATTGTCCTTGAAGCATGAAATAAGGTTTTCCTTGGGCTTTATTCTAGTATTTCTCTGCTTCCTGCAGAGTAAGTATGAAATCTGCGGTATGGCAGTGTATGTGCCTCGTTTCCCTCTAGAGGCTGGCCAACATAAAGATTGATAATCATCTACTCCCGATGGCTCAAATGGGATTAAAGCACGATTGAATAGAGGATAAGTTKTTGGGTAAAAGAGCCTTCTTTTGTATGTTACGAAAAATCAGAAGGGATACAATGAATGAAGTGGCGTTTAGTTAAGGGAGAAAGGTGTGGTGATTGAATGCTGCTATGGTAATGAGAACTATACCCCTGTCCTGGCAGTAAAGTTCATATTTGGGACTAAAGTCATTAAACTTTGGATAGATAGCCACTGACTGCATACTTGTTTGGATTCCTGACTTCAAGCAACACACTGGGAAAACTCCTTCTGCCTGCAGGGTACACAGGATTTGCACATAATGTGTGCTTTGAATTCTGATTGAAAAAAATAAGAAACCATGTCTTGTGTACCTTAAGATGGGTTTCCAAATTAGTAATGGCTTTCACTGTTATGTATCTATTTTGGTACCATAGCTGTGAAACAGGGATAATATTTACTTGTTTCACAGTACTGATAAATTCATTATAGATTATGAAGCCTTCAGCCATGACTGTGACTAATCACTGAAAAACTTGTGAAAAACTAAACTCTGTCTTTTGAGCAGGCTTGTAGTAGTGTGCAATAGATGATACAGCAGTATGTCAAGCAGTATCAATTAATATCTGTTTAGTATTTCCTTTTATCATCTTCTGTCCCACTTGCTAGTGGGACGAGATAATTCTTCGGAAAAAGAGAACAGGACTGGCAAAGTACGTGTAAATTGAAATAATGTTTTTGTTGCAAATCTTAATTTTCATGTGTTTTAATTTGAGTCTCCCTTGTAAACTATATGCTAGGTTATAGAGACCAGTTTGTGATGATACTTCAATTATGATTCTTGGATTAAAAACACAGAGAAGCACAGAGCAGGACAATAGATGAATTACTACAGAATTTTGAAGAGATTCAAAAAATGGATATGTGGAAAGTGGTTTGAAAGATCTTTCTTTGAGTTTGCCAAAAATATTTGCAAGATCTTATCCAAGCAGCCTTGAGAACTTAATTGCAGACGTGTAGAGTCTATGGGTGTTCTATACAGAAATCTTTTTGCGATTTATCAGTACTAGCATTCAGCAAGATAATCGGTGTATTTGCTTTAATAATTTTTCACCTATTAAACTAGTGAGTTACAGACAAAATAGGTTTAACCTCCCCCCTCCCAAAAACCAAACMAAACAAAACCATCACAACCCGAAGTGTAGCCTCCAAAGAACCTCTTTCACAGTGTAACTTAATAACTATATTCCAAACACAGGGCCTGGTTTATATTGCTCTGTTGTGTGTGTAATGATTTGCACTGTAAGCCATGATACTTTTTTTTCCGATAACAAACTCACAGAACAAATTTCTAACTAAGGTATCAAAGTAGTAAATAATAAATTATTTTGAATATTTTTGAAGACAGTGCTTTGTTGCAGAGTAAGTGATGTCGTGTACTGTTCTCAAATAGTGACACATGAGTTTGCAAGATAAACTGGAAATGTCTTGACTTTGTTCTAAAGTAGAATGTACAGGTAGTTTTTGTTTTATTTAAATAATAAGGATCAACACCTGAGTCAGTTCTGTATTATCAGTAACTTCACAGGTATTGAATAACATGGGCTGGTTCAATGACTCAAATGAGTTGGTATAAGCTGTTACTGGGAGCGCGCATGGTCTAATTTGAGGAAATTTAAGTAAAAAGATGGTCTTCCTTTCACCGAGATTAACAAATTTGTGCTGTACTTCTTGAGGTGATGAAGGGGAAGCAGCAAAAAGCACAGTTGCTTATTAATTTTCCACAAAAATAGAGGAGCTGAAGTCTGTTCTTTAAAATTTGCAAAGTGCTTGCACACAATTTAGTTACAGAAAATGCTATGTTCTATAAAACATTAATTCTCATATTTTGTAACTAGCTAGGTAGTTCAGGGAGTGCATGTGACACAGTTGAGAAAAGATGCTGTGGGTTTGGTCTAGTGCTTGAACTCTGAAGTCTTTCTGCAGAATTGCATGGGCACTGCATAAGGTCCTGTGATGATAAAGATTCCATACGAGTTTGTGGGTTGTGTGTGCTGTGTGGTGGTGTTTTAATTTAATTTTTTTTATTTACCTTGATTTCAGTGTTGAATAGATGCTGATTTGGAATGTATAAGCTGTGTGAGTGCTCAGTGATGTGACTCTGTTACATGCTGTTGTAGACAAATTTGTGACTTATAATTTAGAGGGAATAGGCGAAAAAATTGTGCTTTAAATACTTGCAGAATGTATGTAAAAAGCAATGATTCTGTATATTCCTATAAATAGCAAATGAAGGTTTGGAAGAAATGAGCCGTAAAAGTTAAATAGGCCCTAATAGCTGTGAAATCAAAAAGTTTTTTTTATTCTTTAATACCAGTGAAATTATTCTGATAAAAGGCTGCATTCTTCCCAAATACTCTAATCTGGAAAGAAAATAAGAGGTTGAGTGCATTTGGCTTAAGTTCATGGGGGGGGAAAAACAAACGCTGGCATATCAATTCTATCATAACACTGTTTTTTAACAAATTAATTTTTTGCTCATAATAATTTAAAGGAGAATTATTTTTTCTTTAATAACCGTTCTCTGTCTAGTCTTGAGACTTTCTTTTTTATTGATATCAGTCTGAAAGCTCAGAGATTTAATCATCTTTTGTCCCTGAGCACATAGCCTTTATACATATTTTGAATGTCTGTGTTCCTGTAATAGTGTGGTATTCTTATGAAGAAATGATTCATAGCCCTCACTGCAGCGCTCATGGTAACTTTCAATTAAACAGGTGCTTGTGCCAGAGGAAAAACAATTTGAAGAGGACATACTTCTGAAGCAATCTTTTCAGTGATTCTTATGAAAAGTGGCAAATTTACAACAGACTTGAAAAATCCTAACATTCCCAGATCAGATGAAATTTCAACAACTGTAGTGAGAAAGGAGCAAAGAATTTTGTCAGAGCCTGTCTGCTGCAGAAGGTCAGATCCATTCCTCTTCAAAAATAAATGGTGGGAGAAAGAAGCTTGATGAGCTGCTAATTGCAAAGTCCTTTGAGAAGCTCTATGCTCTACAGTTGCCAAGTGATATTCTTAATTTCAGATAATTGTGGGAAAGTGCCCCCCCCCCTTCCATTACCTAAATGTGTGGCCTGAATACTAGCATATATTTTTCTCATCTGATGCTTATGCACAACCTTAGAACTTTATCGGGCTTTATACTCTGTATTTGAAAAAGCATATTTAAGTGTAGGTGAGGTCACTTCATTGGATTGACAGACCTCATTTTTTAGTCTTTTGGCATCATGCCCATAGAAAACAACCAGAATATATTTGTTTACTTTAGTGTGGCTTGGGCATTTGAAGGTAAGTGTTTTCTATTAAATGTTGATGTAGAAATTCCAGTTGAAATACCGCTTTGTACTCTACTAAGAAAGTCTAAATAAATGGAGAAAAAGCCTTCTGCATTTAAAAAATCACAAAAAGCAAGAAATGTGCAACTTGGTTGATGATTCTCTATGTATCATTCTGTTCTGCAGCACTGGACTTTCCCCCCCCTTGTTTGGAATGATTCAGTAGGATTTAACCTATTTGTCATCTATGAATCAGGCTAAGCAGAGTAAAACACTTCTTCCACACCTTCGTTTCTCATCTCATTGCTCGCATAGCATTTTATCATCATAGCCAGAAAAGAGCTAAGTTAAAAGGAAAGGAAGGCCTTGCTCTTCTGTAATGCTGTCCTCTCTAGGTATTAGTATGTCAGTCAGATAGGTATGTATCACTTTGCTGCATGTCACATGTGGCAGATTGAAGGACAACAGAAGTAGTGAGTGACTTTGTCCAAGAAAGATGGTTCCCCCAAGTCTGTATGACTATAGTTTTTTGGTATTAAGCCTTAACTGACTTGACAGAGTTCAGAAATAGTAAAATCTATCTGTGTGTGTTTCATTAAATCGCATTGTGGAGGGATAGTCTCATTCCTGGCAGTGGCTGATAGGTCACACACAAGGCTTACTGCCAGCGGATGGAACTGTAAAGCGTAACTTAAAAAACAAATTTTGTGGTCAGAAAAAGGGGAGGGGGGCATTTTTGACATTGCTGGCTCTAAGTGCAGTATCACTCTTCTAGGTTGCCATAGTGGTTACCAAGCGATAGGACATTTGAGAGGAAATTCTAGTACAGAATAAGGATTTGTAAAAACTTGCTCTGTGTGTTTGGAAGAGGAGAACATTCCCAAGCACTGTCTGGGACTAGATAGAAAGTGTTGACCTTTAGATTGGTGAATCTGAGTACTAGTTGTAATTGAACAAATTGAAGTTAGATGGTAAGACAGGCTCAGAAGAAAGGTGYTGGCAATCAGTCCTCAATCTGTTGAAAGTGAACTCTTATGCTGTCTTACATGTATTTGGAGATAGTGGAAGGCAAAAAGCATGAAGAATATAGTTAGGAACCATGTTAACAATATCTCTTCCTACCGGTCCATGCTGTGATGTCTACTGAATTTCTTGTTCTGTGATCCTCTTCTCTATTCTTGGCCATGTAAAGATGGAAATARTACTTTACCAAGACAAAAATCTATACAAGAATTATCTACTTTGCTTTCACTTTGCAAACACATAGCACAGAATTTATTGGATAATTAAACACATCACAGAAAGCAGTGAATAACTGAAAATACGAGTAAAGATGGTTACAGTTGTCATTAGGAAGTAGCATATTAGAGTAATTTTATGGTGAAATTTTTAACTTCCATTAGCTTTGGTGTAAAAGACTTACTTTACTGATAAATTCATCTTTGCCAAGCCCGTAGTTCTGAACACAAATAGGTTTAGAAAATCTTTTTCTAAAAAAGTGCTATTAGAACACCCTTACTAGTTTTACTTGGTAGTTTTGTGTAGTCTTTTTTCTGCATGTGTATACTTTCCATATGTATTGAGGAGTGTCACACTGTATGTGTGTACATACCTGTGAAAACTTTTTGTGGCAGTTCAGTGTTTTTCTGCTCTGTAGCCTCCTCCTGGATGTGTGAACCAGCTAAGGCACTAGTTTGAACCAGCTAGTAGAACTGCGGACCCTTGAGGGAGGAACCAAGGGTTGGGTGTAGTATTTTGCCTTTTTTCAGTGTTGCCAATGCGTTTTATCTTGTCTTTTGGTACTTTGTGGAAACTAATCTGTGCATGGAACTCGAACGTGACTTATATTTTTGTTACTGTGACTAAATTTACTTTGGTAGTCAAAAATGTAAATATCCTTTGTGTATCCAAATCTGTTTAGATCTTTTAGTACCATACCTTCAATGCCATCTGAAATCACCACCGCCACCCAAACAAGTAGCATTTTAATGAAGAAAAAGATGCTCATAAATTACTCATTTAATTTATTGAAGCTCTAATTAATCAGTGTGGAACAAGGGCTGTAGAGACACAAACTTCAATTTACAAAGCCACCTTGTTGCATGGACCTTTTATACTTCAGATAGAATTCAACACAGAAACTATTAAATGGTGAAGTAAAATGCTAGCTCTGCTAGCAAATTGGAAAGATAGATATTGACTTGGAGTTCTGTCACTAGAACTAGACATTCAGGCTCCCTGAAGTTTTAATTTTTTGATTTAATTTTTTGATAATACAGCACAGTTGTAGCTACGTGTCTGAGGCATGGAAAGGGAAAAAATGACAAGCTGAGCCATTAGGGAGTCTGTATCTACTTACTGTCGCCCCCCCCGCCAAATTCTGTTTTTCCCCAAGTAATGAAAAGATGTGATAGGAGTATAATCTGACAATGATGAGAGACAGTGACTCAGACAAAATTAAATAAGAGATCACTTTAAAGCTTAAGTTCTGTCACTGCTCTTATTAACAGGCTTTCACATATTTTTACTTTAAAAAAAATGTATGTGTGGTTGTAGCTACTTCTCAAATATTCCACATCTGAGTGGTATTGGTACATATGTGAACTGGTTGTTCAGACTGAGTCAGACTTTGATTTGTCTATCTCATAAATCACAAGGAAAAATGTTTACATTTGGGGTTTTGGTTCATGTATAGTCCATGTGTTGGGAATGGGTGCAGCCCTTGGAACTCATGGAATTTGCAGAGCATTTCTGGAAAACACTTTCTTTTTCCGGGGGTAAGTCCTATTTTTATGTTTACATATATTTACACATAAATAAAAATGATATGTGTGTTTTACATATACTTAGAAAATTTGTCGCTAACTCAATTTCCTTTTAAATATAGCTGCTCAATTTCTACTTTGGTTGCTTTCTTTTACATTCATGGTCTCAAAGACATTTTCTTCTAGATAACAGTAGTGTAGGTGATGCTCTAAGTGCAACTTTCTTGGAATGCATGAGCTTTCCTTATTTTAAAGAAAAAAGTAAACGGAAGGGAGTAGGAAGGATACAAACTGGTCTACTATTAAAAAGAAAAAGTTGTATATAGCTTTGCAGTCGATGATCGCCTTGCAGAAGAAATAATGGATTGAGAGACGTTGTTGCAGGAGACTTGCAGAGTACTCAGCTCTAGTTGCTAGCCAGTTCTGTATTGTACAATAAGCTGAATCTGGATGAATGTATTGTGTGCTGGCAGAAAGAAAACAGTAACAAGGCAAGAACAAGATGGATTCTTTTCAGTACTTTTATCTAAGTTTCTCTGTTTTATATTGAAGGTTGACTTCATGGAAGGCTTGCAATCTCAAAGAGAATAAGCAATAAAGATCAAGCTGAAAAGGAACTTGGCATATTGCAGGCTTTTTTTTGTATGTTACAGTACCTCTTGGATAACAGGCATCAGATCTGCCTTACCAGAGAAGCGTGGAGGGCACAAAGTTGGTATTACTTGAGGGGTCTGAGATGAACGGATATGCCAAAAGCAAAGGAAGAACAGAGTTTTCCTTCAGCACTAGACATGCAGCTTTTTAGCCTAGCCAGGCATGCAATGTAGTGTCTTGCTTTACATCATTTCAGTTTTTTATAGTCTTATTGCAGGCTTGTAGACAACTTCTGTCCAAGCACTTGAATTTGTGGAGCACTATGCAGGTCTTTGCTCGAGGAGTATTTTCTGGACTGAGCCTAGTAGCCCACAAACTCTTTCCAGCTTTGTAATAAAGATTCCTTAGTCACTAACTGAGCTTGCTGTGAGCTTTGATAAAATTTTGAAGGAATAGGCTTGGTCATGTTGACACTGAGATGCTCCGGATAGGCCCTGATGTTCTGAAACAAGGTGTTTGGCCAATGCATATGATCATTAGCCTTTCTGGAGACAAGGGGGATTCTTTTTTTGTGTGGGTTTGTGTGTTGTTGTTGGTTTTCACCTAAATTGAGACTTAAACCCAGTGTTTGTAGGTTTTTTCCCCACTTATATCAACCTGTTGCTTGGTTATATGCTTAATATTTCACATATATATGTGAGCAAAATTTTAAATCAAATTCTTGTAATTTCCTTAAAAATGTTTTTTATTGTGCTGTTTCTAAAACTGAAGTCGTAATGCTTTATTCAGTGTTTTAAAATACAGTGCTCAATTGTGGAAATACTATACCTAATACTCGTTTTCTTGAATTTTACTCTTCTGTGAGGGATTTTAATGTGGTTTATTTTACTKTGGACAAACATATTAGATTAAATACATGTTTTATAATTTTTATGACTTACAGTATAGGTGCAGTTGCTCTAGAACATTGCATAATAAACAGCTCTGAAAGGCTCCTCAAGAAGACCCTCCATTCAGTATATATGATAATAAATATATTTCCTTGTTTCTTTCCTAGGCAGTATATCAGTATACTGAGATGAGAAAACCTCCCCCCTCCCCTCCCCCTTATAAACTAAAAAGAAAGACCTGTTTTCTCTACTTCCTGTTATTTGGACATTTTGCAAAACAGTAATCAAATTTTAAAAATTTTTGGCATTGAAAGTTGCAGTTTCTCATGTGAAAAGTAATGCTCTTTCACAGTGCTTTCATTTGTTCTATATGTTAAATGCAGTGTAATCCGAAACATGGAACTGCAGTCCTGCATCTTGCCATTGAAGCAGAAGGTYTTTAAAGGGGACTCCAGAGGAATCGTTAGGACCTCTGCTGCTCTAGTTCAGAGAAAGTTACAAGAAGCTGAAGTCTTTTTATAAAGACACAGGTTTACAATTGGATATGAAGTAAGTAGGAATATAGTGAAGCTGTAGTTATTGGAGGGATGCACATATGTCTGTGTACAGATAAGTAATTTGGAGTGGAAAATTGGTGTTACATTATTCCACTGAAAAAAAATTTTTTAGTTGTTTTCCTTTTTAGTTTTAGTTTTCTTTCTTGCARTCAGAAGGGCTGAAACTTACAGTATATGAAAGCTCAGGTAGGGTGAAACTTCCCTGCRTGCAGCTTTGTTTAGCATCTGCAAAAGCAGGGCTTCATCAGTATCTAGAATTGGTATATATATTTTTGTAAGTTCAGTAAATTTTTTACTCTAAATATAAACATAAGGGAAACCTTGTATGCCATTTGTAGTATATAGGATTTCAGTAATGTATATGTAACCATTTCAACTTTGTGTGTGACAGTGAGCCAGTTATTCTATGCCAGCTTGAGACGCTTTTGAATTGAGCTATGACAGGCACCCTTTGATAATAAAACTAACTATAGAGGAATGCTGTGAATCRGAAAAATGTGAGCTCCCTATTTACTTTCATGTGATGATGAAAAATAGGTAGAAATATCTCTGAAGGAGAAGTTAATTAAACAGTAACTCCTTGTTGGCAGGAGTTGAGTGAGATCTAAGGGTCAAGACAGGGCATCTCTAGGTTTCTTGAGTTCTCACTGGAAATTGTGTGGTCACCCAAAAGTCACCCAAAAGCCTGTGTGGCAATGTGCAGCAGCTTCCAATCGTAATAGCATGGGTTGTGGAGCAGTTTGGCCCTAAATAGCCAAGCCTCAGGCAATATGATGCCTTAATTAGCCCTGCCTGTTACCACCACTCTGAGACGGCTTCGTTGTTTCTGGTGCTCTGAGAATAGGCATAACACAAGGAACCATAATCTTACCGGCTTTCAGTAGTGCTCAACTGCTTTAAACGTGGAGATCCTTTGAAAACAAGATTTAGGTTCTTAAGTCATTCTGGACACCACAGTATTATTTCATGATCTCTTTTGTCACATCCCTAGTTCTTGTTACTCATATAACTGCAGGAATAACTAGCTTTAAAAGCGTGACTTAAAAAATGACAGTGTTACTCCTGAAGGTTTTTTGCTGATTTGCCTGTATTAGATGTTGTTTTTATGGAAACAAGGTTGAAAAAAAATTGCTACAGTTATAAAACACTGCAAACGTGAAAAACGAAGCTGTTTGCTTCCAAGAGCTATTTCATCTTTTGAAATCTGTAAAAGAAGATTTTAATAGCTTTTTTTCATGACTGCTTTACTTTAGGTCATCTCTTTGGTGACATAGGTTGCTGTGTGTGATCAACACAGTCAAGCAGCCTGAAAGACAGGTGTGGTGCTGGTCTATCTTTTGTGTACCCACTTGATCAGAAAACCACTTATGTAATTGAAATTGAATGAATACCACTGTCTGGTTTTTCTTTCCAGTGGCAGATTTGTACTTCTATGAAATAGTTAACTCCAGATGCTACAGCATTTTAGAGGTAATAAAAAGAACACCTGTCTGCTGCGAAGAACATAACATTCACTGAGTGTGCAACTCTTATAACAGGTTTGCGTCAACTTCAGAAAGACACAAGTGTAACTTCAGGAAGACATACAAAGGTAGTACAGGACATATCCTGTTGATAGTCTCATTAATGTAATCTCATCTGTCACTTTTCAATCTCTTGTTGAATTTTTAATTTGCTAGAATTGTGCAATGTATTTCCATTTCCTTATTTAGTTGGTGATGTTCTGTATCTTGATAGTTAATTTATTGGGAAAARCAATTAAAGTAGAAGAGACATGCTGGTTGTGTTGGTGCTGGGTGCTGCTTATTAATAGTGTTCTTTGAGATCATTATTAATRAACACTAGTGAGCTGGCAAATCCATAAACAAATTAATGAAACTAAAGTAAGGCTGTTGAGCAAAAGAGTGTAAATTATGAAGTGCACTTCTGTTAACTTTTTGATTGTTATGGACAAAACTTGCTGCTTGTAAAACACTGTTTTTAAATATTGTCAGATATTAATATATGGCAATGGTGGTATTTTCATGCTGTCACAGCAATAGAAAAATATGAGCAGCTGGAAGATAAAAGTCTGGGAGACAAGGATGAGGGAAGAATGAGGGAAGGCTGAATATAATAGCATAAATAGCTAGATCAGGTGTCATCTTGAYGCAGAAACTGAATAGATCTGCAGACATTTGTGGTATAAAGAGAATGGGCAGCAAACAGTTCAGCTGTGTTGATAGACTTGTTTGCTTAAGCTCTGCTGTCTTCTTGTAATCCCATGAGAGCCATAAGAAACCATGTCTGCAAATGGATCACTGTTTAGAGATTTTTAATACTTTTCTACACTTCCTATTACAAGGGTCCATAAAGAAATTCAAATGTGTTTTAGGTGCTTTCATTAGTTAATTAGTTGCTTTCCCTGAATGGATTAAAACCTTAGTCTCCTACTATCAGTAGAACATATAATATCTATGCATTGTTGTCTGCCTGCGATATTTTGCTCTCACTCTGCTTGTTGTTTTGCTTTAATAGACCTGAACATTAGTTGGTCAGTTACTTATTGGTGGCAATATACGGGACATTCATTGCTTAAACTTCCAGTGAAAGGGACTGGAAAGCATCTTGATCCTACACATTTGTTCCTACTCTCTGGCTCAATGAATGTTTAACTATTTCATGTCAAATAGCGCAGTTCTGGGAAGAATGGAAGATAACCCACCTCAGAAAGCTTTTAGCTGGGTTACTGCTTTGAAAGGTGGTGGACCTCAGTAAGTTAATTTCTGATGCTAATTGGATAGCGGACTGGAATGGCGATTTGTAGACTGTGTAACCAAAAAAAAAAGTAGAAATAAGGAAAATACCTCTTCAGACTATCTATAAGAGTCTTGCTGAAAAGAAAGATGTCTTGATTTTTACTATTTCAGAGAATTTTACTTATGTAAAGTACAAAAGTTCCAATACAAAAGGCTTATCATAAGATTCTTCTAACCTGTGAAATGTAAAAGAAGTCAGATCTACTAACAGCAACAGTGATGCAGGACCACACAGTGTAGCTTTTTGCTCYCTTTTTGCAACTCCCCCACAAAAGCAAATGCACGAGTTCTGTATTAAATGCCCTGACTTCTACCAGGCCTAAGAATCTCCAAGTCTAACCGACACACACAACTGCTCTGTGTATAGGGTTTAAGTACAGCTTCTTTACACAAGATAATTACTTTAAGGTCATTTTCTATTGTAACTCAGCATGGTAACAGGAATTTCATAAATGTTTCTTTGAAAACAGAAACACTTAATTTTGAACTAAACTGGAATATTAGTTCTTTAGCACATCCCAAAAGAGAAGAGTTAGATTCACAAAAGAGGGAGTTGTTTTCATGTAGTGGCTCTGTTCATTAGATCAGCGTTGATAGAGTTCCTCTAAGGATGTAAGAAATTTTCTTCCTTCCCTCACTGTTTCCCAGGATAGTATGACCAAGTCTATTGGCTCCTGACACTTGGAGAAAAATCTCCCCCAGTCTGGTATTGTTTCAGTTTGGAAATGCTTAGTCACTGGAGCAAAAATAGTGAAATATTATGCTAACAACTAGGTACCTTTACAGATGAGGTGGAACATCCGAGTTCCTCACCTCCTCCAGAAATGCTTTATTTGAAGGAACTACAGTAGCACCAAAATAGGACTCCTCACTCTTTTACAGACAGCAGTCCCTGCAGGGACTATGAGATGTCTTTGACCAGTGGGGAGATGAGTTCAAATGAGAATGAACAAATAATCTTTGTAATTTGATTAGCCTTGTGTGTTGAGTGATGTATAATAATAGTAGATGTATCCTTAATAGCTGTATATTGCGTCTATCTACTGACTTTTTATTTGATTGGATTAAGCAGTTCCTATGTAAATCACTGCGGTAGAAAGGTTATTATAAGCCATTGCTAACTTGTATGTTTTTAATCATATTCAGTTTTTTACTTTTTAATYTCTATTGCATTGTTTGCAGTTAACGTCGCTATTGCAGAGTAATGTAACAGCAGATAGATAAAAACACACTTTTGCTCACTTTCCACCTAAAAACACATGCAGTCTCAAACAAAGGAAAAAATGTAGCAAGCAGTAGCATAAAGAAAAGCAATAGTGGAATGTTTTGGTCATGTCACCATCTTATCGGCTTCAGTGAACATGTATGGATTTCAGTGAAAAACTTTCTTGTACTCTGTCCATTTTGGCTACCTCTCTCATTTGTTCAGGATTGAACTTTAAGGAAGGAAAATAATCTAAAACAAGCATTTTCAAAGTAACCAAAGCTCTTCGAACTTATCTTAGTAAAAGTCAGTTTTATTTTCATGGAAATTAAGGATTAGAGGAATTGCTTCCACCTGTTTTAGCTGGAAATAAAATGGATTCGCATTCCAAGATCATTTAGTTGGGTACAATACTTCAGAAGATCTCTCTGGGTGGGCTGTTACTTCCCCATGTTTTTTAATCTCTAACTTTTTCTCCAGAAGTCTGCCTTCCCTTGAGCAGTCTACCTGACCTTTCTGCTCTGCCTGTCTTAACTAATTACAGTATCATCCATCTGTAGCATTAAAAAAAATAAAAAATSCTGGAGCTAATAAACTCAGAAGAATCTGGGAGAAAATGCATCATTTATTTTGAAAGGTACAGCTGAATCAATCCTCTTACAGCTGTCTGTAGTTAAATGAGTTTCTACTCTTTCTCCCCAAAGGAAGTGATGTCTGTGAGGGTGGTATAAAGAACAGCCTTTCTGTTGTCATGTGCAGAGACTGTTTCAGGATCTTGGGCAGTCCTGTGGAAGTTGCTTTTCCTGTACAGTTGTGATGCTTCATTTGGGATTGAAGGGAAAGAGTTATAGTAGATTCTGGAAACTTAACTAAGATTAATCTGTAAGATTTCTTGGAACCTTCATGTTTAGCTTTAGTTCAACTCCAGTGAGTCTTTTTTCTACAGTTACTCTGAGAGGTGGAGGAGTCTGAAGAGTTGACAGTGGCAATTTTCATGTACAGAAAGCCTTTGGAAACAAAGGATCTGTAGCTCATGTTGACATATCTAAGCTAGATTTAAACTGGCTAATGGTTGTAGGTAGGGTATAGGAGGGAATAGCTGGAAATCTACCCCATCCAGCTAGGCAGATATTTGGGTTGTTTGCTTGCATTAGGCTTTTTGCCAACGTGACTATAGAGTTGTGTTACTGGCGTTCTTGCTTCCTTTTGAAAACCTGGAGAAGGTTTTCTTTTCCCTTTTCTCCAGAGAAGGGAAAGAAAGGCATATTGACAACAGATCCTTTCTCTGCAGCTCTAAGGAGGGTAAAGCAAGTAATAGTATATGGTGAACAGGTGGATATGTTATATGTTGAGTTAGGTACAAATTTCTGAGGTTTGCTCTTAAGAAATTTCAAATTCCAGAGCAACACTTGTATGCACTGTCAATGAGATGAAGGCAAATTAAGCATAGCAAGGCTTGGTAAATGTAATCATTAGGTGTGATTTATATACTATGTAAAGTGAAAGTAAAGACTGCAGTTGTAGAATTGTAGCTTAGCTTTATTACAGATTTCAAGGATAACCAAGAACCTTGAATAGATGAGATTTTGTAGCAATAACCTCTCATTACTTTCCAAGCACTGGGTAAAGTGAGGATGCCAGAGGTACTGCTCAAAAAGAAGAGTTTTTGCTGGAGTTGGTAATGAAGCTGGGAACACTTCAGGAAAACAATGTTTGGTCTTAAGGCCACTTTCTCTTCAGACCACTTTCTTTACAAAAAGTTTCATTTTTACAGTCCTCCTGCATCCGGGGGATGATGGGTATCAAGATCCTTAAAAGGCAGCACCTGGGCATATTCAATCTGAGACAACAGAACAGCTTGTTTTAGTGAATTTGTGGTAATGCTTAATAAAAAGCTAAATGAACAAAGCTTCCGGCAGTAGCGTTGAACCACATCGTCTAATRTTTTCTACTATGTGGTCCTGTTCTCTATTGCTTCTAAGTGGTAGTTCTGCAATTTGAGCTAAGAATTTTTTTTATGCATTGTCATGTGGTTTGAATCCATTTCAAATGATCACAGGGATTATAGAGAATTTTAAATTCTTAAATATCATCTAAACAAGAATTAGATTAGAACTATAATAATGAATTTATGCTCCCGTTCCACAGGAAATATTCTACCTAATCAGCCTGCATTCTCTTGATAAACAAAAATGTTTGTAGTTGCTGCAGTTCTATTGGAGGACGATTCTCATATAATATATTGATGTATGTCAGTGTGCAAACATTAGGAATAATTATTTAGCAATACTGTTTCTATAACTTCTGCAGACTGTAATAAAAATTTCATGTTTCAGACTTAACATGCTTAAACAGTTGCTTTTTAGTAAGATTCAGTGTATGCCATGGTTGCCATTTCCCAAATGTTCTATTATTGTTAATTAACGAAGTCTCAAATTTGATCATAGCTGAGTGAATGATTGGAAACCAGATKTTATTCTTCTAACTTGTGATAAGTAACTTCTGGCTAGCAATGTTTAATTTGTAAATTGTCCGTGAAAAGATATTTATAATTGTTACATGTTAAATACTTTTTGCTTCTGCATCTTTAGGTGATAGTTCGCTATTTTTCTTGTCAGTAGTTAACAGCRTATTTAAATAAGATGTTTTGGTGATAGGATGGTATGTCTCCATTCCTTCCCTGGATGAGCGTAAGTCTTACTATCAGGATTCTGATGCAGATGCAGATTATTCCCCCCTGCCCCCCCCTTTTTTTTGAAACATTTTCTAGTAACTTAAGATTTTATTGAAAATCCTTGCCAATAAACTGTTAGAAAGTTAACGAAGCATATGTAGGGCTGTGAATATTTTTGAACTCCTGAAAAGCCCAATTGCATGATACAACATGCATGATTATGTAACTTTAAGGAAAGAATTTAGCCTCTCAGATTCCATTACCAGTTGCATTGAAGACAACCTGATACTTTTGTGGCAGAACAGTTTCCCTTACCTAATGCTGTTGCTCTTTGCTGCCTGTAAAACAGGAAAACTTGATAACACAACAATTTCTAAAAAAGACAGGAAGCTGGAGGTTTATTTTTCTATACTAATAGTCTAATAGATTTTTTTTTTTTTCTTGAGCTTAAATCTGTTAGATGTATACCATTCAAGCTTGAAACCTCATTTTTCCTTTGGAAGACTCTGACATCCTTTATGTGAAGGAAATGCTCTTATAAAACTTTGCGGTAGTCTACTGCTTCTGTATCACTTTTTCCTAATACTAGATGTTCTTCAGAAGTGAAGACTGAGCCGAAAGATGCTTTGGCTATATTGGAGCACGGGCTATATTCCAGAACAATAAATATCATTGTTCTCATGCTACTTAAGCATTAAATGGCAAAACATTTTTTTCCCAGAAGTAGGTGTTTTCCTGTTATCTATTTCTGTATGCTAGTTGTGAAACTAGTTATTCAAAGCCTGCAATAATTACCTTTTCTTTATGCCCACTATGACTATGAGTCTTTCTAGTAGAGCCACTGCCAGAAGTGATCAACTAGAAACTTTGGGTAGTCTCAGCAGGCACACATTCCTACTTTTGGGGTTACATTACTGACAGTTCTTTTAAAGTACTTCTTGAAACTACACAGAGATGAGCATGTAAAGTTTTCAGTCAGTCAAAAAGTATGTCTCTTCATGGCAGTATTCGGTTCGTGAATACACCATGCATCAAGAAATAGACAAAGCTTTGCTTTACTTAATGTGCAGAATCTAGTAATTGTTGCATGCTGTATGCCTCTTTGACAATACAAAGCTTCTGTGTCTACAAGTTCTATCACTGGAAATACAAGCTTGTAACTTGATGTTACAAGTTGCAGTTACATGCGAAAACATTGAGAGAGCTAACTAATAAAACAGTCATTAGCAGCATGAGTATAAACAGGCTCAGTTTTTTGTTCTGGCAAAACTCCAAGCAGAAATATCTGTAAAAAGAAAATATCATTAATGAGATCCAGGGCTCTCTCCGGTAGATGGGACTCTTTCAAGCCCCTGATGTAGAAGTGTAAATTAGAAGTGTTGTGATAGCTCAAAATGCAACTAGTCAGCAAAGATACTTGGGCAGAAAGAAGCTGTACAGTGCTTCGAAGTGCTGAAATTATTTGCCTGAAAGACAGGAATGAGACCAATGAGTTGCAGAACTTTTGAGCTGGAAAGGCACATAAAAACCTAAAGGAAATAGTTTAGTAAATATTATAAAGATCACATTTGGACAAAGATTGAGCTGGCAGAAACGCTCTTACTGGTTATTGGGGAAAAGGTGATTCAAAAATACTAAGATATGATATGAGAGAGGCCAGAGGTTTCACTTTAAACTTGTAAGAGCAAAAACAATATTCCTCCTTCATAAAACCTTAAACCTTGCAAAACTACTGCAGGTACTGGTAGTGTGCAAGGTTTACTGTATTGCTGATACAGTAGCCTGTAGAACATGTAGGTGCATTGCTTCCTACATCTTGGTGTGGTATCTTTGATACTCTATTCCACAGCTGATGAAGCATTTTGCATTAATTTCAGTTAATTGATTCATTTTGTTGGAATCCTGGTTTTCTTGTAGATATCTCAAGATATGATATTCTCCTGTAGGCAATGAACAATTTTTTTCTTCCAGATTTAATAATTGTTTCTGTTATGTTGTCCTTTTCCTTCCAGAAAGAATCCAGCATTGGTAGCTGTATGTTTCTTTTGTTTCTATTTAGTTTTGCATCCATAAGTGATCAAATGCAATGCCACAGATCCCAAAGCACCGATAGAAGTTGGTCTCTAATGTTACTGCTTTGTATTTCTCAAGCACTCTAAAGAGGCAATCCTAAGTAATGGAAATAAAAATACACTTTACTTACCAACACTTTTAGCAAGCTAATGATAGAGCTTGTAAAAATAGTGTTGCCGGTTCATTCAAAACTTCTAAAAATATTGCATGGCTATTAAATTTTAATTATGGAGCACCTAGGAGACTGAAACAACAGAATAAAGATCTGGCCTTGCTCTTGCCCTTCTGTATGTGTGAACGCTAATGATTTTTACAAAAATTTACTGTTTCTACAGTAGTACATCTAAGAGCAGACACTTCTGCAGCCACTATTTCTCATTCCAATAATTCTGTAACACCTGGCTTATTTTTCTGGAACTTGAATGCTTTCCCGGCTGTCATTGTCATGATGGTCTAATACGTCTCTGACTTGTTTTAGGCTTTTATATGATTTTTTTTTTCCAAGTTATGTATTTCAATACTTTTCTCACACAGCTTCATACTACAGATCTTACTTTCAACAGCAGCACAGCTTGCTTTAGGTGCAGTTTGCAGGATGAGGCAAATAATTGAAACTAAGCCAAAATTTACAGGAGGTGTTGAGAACACTACATGCCTGTGAATTTCCACTCTTCTGGATGATATGATCTGTCGTGTCTTAAATGCAAGTGTTTCACTGTATATTTCTCATGTTGGTTATTTTCATGAACTTTTGATATATTAATGTCTAGAWTTATCGAAGCTTTCAGAAGAAAACAAATTGTATGCTGCTTTTCAATGAGAAAAAGTAAGTTCTCAAGTACTTAAGACTGTGCTGTCAGACGTAGTTGCAAGAAGTGCGGCTGTGATGGTATATCAACTTAAACCTAGTCATGTCTTCATTTCTGAGTGCTTTGATATTCAGTGATAACATTTTGAAGTCAGTTCTTTCCATGGTACTTCCTCTGCCTTGAAGTGATGAGAAGGAGGAATACTTGTTTTTCTTCATATCCTTCCCCCAAGACATCATAGAAGTGGTTTAACTGTTCTTAAGCTTTGTTGTGTAAGTGAAGTGATACATATGAAGATATATGTAGAGTCTTCGGTCTCATGCAGTCTCTTGATGGTAAGAAAAAGACTATGCAGTTATTTTGTTTACTTGGTCAGGTTGGATCTGGACCATTGTCTAAAACGCAGGGCAGGTAAAGTAGTGTGATAGCAATAGATCATCACATAGTAAAACTATTTTAGAATGAATATAGTCATTTTTCAGCAATTCCATTCAATGAATATAGATTTCTGCCTTTGTCTGAAGCCATGACAATTGCTTTATTCTTTAAAATAATATTTTTAGGTTAAAACTATAATAATATTTATTGAAGTAAATTTAAAATGTTTTGCTTTAAAATGCTGCACAACTAAATGGGTCTTTCCAAGCTCTTAAATTCTAAATTGGTAGACTAGTCTTGTCCAAAACTTTGAGAAAAATTTGTGTTTTACGTCAGTAGCTCTCAAACCCCCCCCCCTTTTTTTTGGCCCAGTTGTTTTGGCTGCTTCACTTTGATAAAATGAAAGAACTATCAGATCACCAGACTGCCAAATTACATGTTAATTCATCTTATTTTTCTGGGGTTGGTTAAAGTAGTGGAAATAAAACATGGCTTCATTCATGAATTCAGGCCACTGCCTTGTGTTCTTTCAGAGTTCAGTTCTGAAGCCTGTGTTTGTTACCTGATACAAGCATGACAAATGCCACTGTGACCTGCCTCAGAGGGGAACTGAGGGCTAAGTTAGGGATAGTTCTCCCCCCCCCCCGAGTTGCCAACCAAACAAGCAGTGACATATTCATTTGCCATTATATGAGAACAATGTATATCTTTCCTCTTTGACTCTTAGCCATCACACAACAACTATAAAGGGAAGCCTTTGCATTGTAATTATCAAGCCCTTACCCATATGTCAGTGATAGTTCTGACAAAGAAAAAATATGTCCTAAACAGAATCAGTTGTATTCCAGTGGCATGCAGGTCCCAGGACAACTGACTCAGCGATTACTTCTGATCTTCATTCCCAGGATAGAAAAAGGAGTAAGTAAATACTCACTAAAAAAACCCCAACCAAACAAAAAAAAACCCCACAGAAATATAGTAGCATCTGGGTTTTGTATACACATCTCACTGTGGAAAAGCTGACCTGCAAAAAACAATTAAAAATACTGTTTATATCTGAGGATGACATGATATACGTGTCTCTGTCATATAATTAAATGGCACAAGGAGCTCCAGTTTCACATCTTCCATACTTCTGAGTTTGACTAAAGGAAACCAACATTTCTGCATTCAATTCTGCTTTCAATTCAAGAATATGCTACATATCTGACTCTTAGGAAGCTCTACTCCACACCACAGCCAGAACTCTAACCAGTCACTGGGCAGCTAGAGCCTGCTGCTGTGGGCTGGCACAAAGCAAATGCCATGGCAAACGCATTTGCTGCCTGACTGTGAGCAGGCATGGAAGAGCCTTGTTTTGTAGATGGCATCAAACAAGTAGTAATTTCAAATTCTTGAATGCAGCTGTGTGCCAAGAACATGAAGAAAAGGAAATTGTAGGGCATCCTTTGGCATCAATAGTTAGGTCAGTACAATCTGAAAGATAAGAATAGTGCTGTAAACAGACTTGTGAATAGCCTGACTTATAAATACCTCATATCTTTTGCAATGATTTTTTTCTAGTTAAAGAAACTTAGTGGAATGTTATTGTCTTGGATCTTTATGCCCAGGCCGTAAGACTTGATTCTTATCCCACCAATAGACTTTCAGTCCATTTACTTTTATTGTAATTTCCCATTTAAAAAAAAAAATTTTTTTCCTAATTCTCTTCATTGTCACACTTGCTCTTAAAGTTATGTTCTTATGCGCTGGGGGTCACATGCTTTGGCTGCAGATATGTTAATAATTTTGCTTTCTCAAGCTGAGATTTATGGGCACTGATTTTGGTAATATTCAGAAAGAGCAGACAAAGTGTTCTTAGCACAAGAAGGAAATAAAAATTCACTGTTTCTGAATGTAAGATAGATACAGGTAACATGTTCAGTAAGGATAACTGTTTTTTTTCAGAGAGGTAAACTTAACTTCTTCTCTTTGTCCTGTTAGAAAGGACCAGGTTTCAAGAGGGACTGGCAGAGAAGTATTGGAACTACAGTCTTTGTTAGCCTGGGACTGCCGAATGTCCCAGTGAAGGTTGTTTTTCCCAAATTTGGGACTGAGTCGGAGACTGCCTCAACCACTGTGCTTATTGCTCCATCCTAGGGAGGGAAATCTGCTGTACACACAGTCTGGCCACAGCTCCTGGCACAGTGTAAATTGATTTAGGATGGATGTAGGGGCAAGGATTGAGTGGTACC
The DNA here is from genome assembly GCF_003343035.1 of Apteryx rowi. Classification (NCBI taxonomy): domain Eukaryota; kingdom Metazoa; phylum Chordata; class Aves; order Apterygiformes; family Apterygidae; genus Apteryx; species Apteryx rowi. Next base: position 1,878,713 of record NW_020447220.1, read on the forward strand.
GCTAGGTTTTAGTCCCATCCTCCTAACACCCCTCTGTTTCTCTACCCATCTGTTGTGTATGATTATGTGAAAGGAAGAAGTGTGATAGAAGGGTCCGGGACCTTCTCTTCTGCATTACTGTCTACAACCTATTGAGGTAGTGTTGCAGAAATCCTGAATGCTATTTGTGTTTAAAAATAAAAAATAAAAAAAAATCAGTGCTTTAATGCTGGATGCTATTATGATAAACGTGATATGGGAGCTCACCCTTCTGGACTTGTAGGTTTCTTCCTTATATAGTGTCTAGAATATTTTTCCTCTTAAGCAATTTTTTTGTAGATAACTTAAAGATTATGTTTAGAGATTTATTTACAGCAGTCTTTTCTTTGACTTCAGTGCACAGTCTGTGTGGAAAGATACTAAAACATTGCAATGGTTTGGGTTAGCTCACTGCAAATATAATTGCTAAAACCATATTACCTCCCTACAATGCTGGGTCAACATTTTGGTGTTAATTCTGAAGTTGGTAGCAGGTGTTTTATAAATATTTCCTTGTGCTAATGAGTTCCCAAAATGACATGTTCTTCAGGATCAGTGAAGCTGTTAAGGTTATGGTCCTGAAAATGGCAGATAGCCACAGAGCTGAGGCTTTGGCATTCACTGCTAGCAAAGATTAGAACTATTTTAGCCTTTTATCTGCATTTTACATCCTGAAAGAGTGAAAAAAACTAGTTCCTTCAGCTGAGYTGATAAAGCCAAAAGAAAGACAACAGAGAGAATGTAAATGGGGGGGGGGAAGGTTTAAAAAAAAAAAATCACTGTCTTAAGTATTTTTACTGCTTTTAATTCAACGTGATATATTTAAATGTTGGTCTGTTTTCAGGTGATCATTTCACCTGATAAGTTCTGATGGCAGGTACCGTTGCTGTAACATAGACAGTTTCTTTCCACTGCTCTTGATTCATAAAACCCATCACTTCACCATTACCTTTTTTCTGTACTCTGTGTATCAAATTCCTTTATTCTTTCACTGTGGTCAGTTCTTCTCGAAGTATCTATAACTTTCACATCTTTTCATGTTTCATCACAGACATCTAAAGAGAATAAAACGCAGCAAGTGTAACACCCTCGTACCACAACCCCACTTTTTTCATGTCACGGACATAGTGGCATCTCTTCAATGATGACTTTTTGGTTATAAACTTCTAGATGGACTTTAAAATGTAATTAAATGTATTGACTAGCTGTACTGTTTCAGTAGTTAAATCACAGAAAAGTTTCTTAAATATTTTACAGGTTGTAGTTGAATTTTTTCACAAGAAAATTGACTCTGATAGTTGACACTCATCTTACAGTTTGGGAGCTCTTGAAATGGGATTTTAAAAGTTTATTAGAAGATTTTCACCAACTATTCGCAACATTTTCTAACACTAAACTGGAAAACAATTATTAAATGCTAATCTTCTGTTAAAATCTCTGTAGGATAGGTACAGTATAACCTGCATAACTACACAACTGTCTTTTCTCAGTGGTCGTGGCATATATTGTTTATTGACTGCCTGATTTCATTCTCATGGTAGTTAGTTTTGCAAGGATCTCCTATATGYGATGCTATTGGAATAGGAACAGTCCATGATTTTTCTCTTGAATTTGATGTGAAGTATAAGAGTGTCTGATAATCTTGTTTTACAGTAAAATGATATGTAAAAGGCTAAATCTCATCTCACCAGAGGCAGCTGAAAAACATCACTACTTCCAAGCAGGGAAGGTGATTATTAGTTTTAACCAGAATTAGTAAATGATAAAAGGTGGGGAACGGGAAGATGTGATTAARCTACACTTATCTAAATAAGCATCCATTTTTAGATCGATTTTTAGGCTTTTTTATAAAGGCAAAATTACAATAGATTTTGCAGCTGAAGCCAATGAAGTTGTGTTCTCAGTATCTCTTAAATAAAAGAAATTACTTATATATGTAATAATTTCCTGTGCAAGACTACCCTGTGAAATGTACCTCGTATGTTTTTTGTAGTATTTAAAACCAAGAGAAAGTTTAACTTTAATCAGACTCCTTTTGAAAATGGAATAAGCTAACCTTATATATATATATATATATAAAAATATTTGTCCTATGTCCTAGTACTGTGAGGCACAGCTTTGGAGGCTCTGCTTTCAAAGCAGGAGGGAGGAACAGAAGACCCTATTTACATTAATCCCTAGTATATAAAAATGCCCTAACAGAAAAGGAAAGCTCTGTTACTGTATGTGCTGCCAAAAAATTGAAGTACTATTTGTACAGTCACAAAGTCAGGATGTAAATAGACTTTTAATCTGGTACCATAAAATAGAGATGAATCCCTGAGTGCTTAGTTAGAGYTTAGTGCTCCAAGAATTTGATACAGAGATTGCTGTATCAAAGAACGTGTCAGTGGGCGCATTACTATGAATGCGGTAACCTGGAGGATGGTTCAGTAGGACTGCTTGTCATTTCTGCAAGAGTGTACGTCATGTACATCAAAGATAATGTACTGTTAACTAGAGTTATCAGTAAATAACATACCTGATCTTAATAAAGAGGTACTAGCGAGCTAGGTATATAATCCCATATTCATATTTATGTAAAGAATAAAAATTTATATTGTAATTTTAATTGATTAAACTTTAATTTTATTACATTGTAGTACAATGTGAATATATACTTTACATACTGTAAATACATACTTTAATTTGTAGATTAACTAAATTTGAGTTCACGATTGCTTCAAGATACCCAAGGCTGTGAAGCATGTAGAACTGATAACTTAATAGTGTTCAGTGTGACATTCTAGATACTGTTACAGTTTTAAGTGTGTATCTTCATAGTTTCCTTTCATGATGGACAATATTACAATTGCTTCCATTTTAGAGATAAGCCAAGGCTCAAGACATGAAAGGCTAAACCCTAGCCATGAAGAACAATAACAAGCGTGTGGGTTTAAGCCCTTCAGAACCTGCCTCTGCTTAGATCTCAGGCTATTCAGCAAAAGAGAAGATGAATGGGATAGTTCCATATGAGAAAATTTTTTTCTTCTCCTTTCTATTTACAACTTACACTGCACTTTTTATCRACATTCAAGAAACTTCAGTGATGGGGGAATGAATCATGAGCTGCAAATTGCCCCCACAACTACAGATGATGTATGTGCCCTCAGCTCCCACATTGGTTAATCCCTGTACTTGGGCACTGGAAGGGGATTAGGCCTGTCGCTAAGGACATGTGTGTCCAAGTTACATAAGTAGTTTACTTCTGAGTAGTTCAGTTTGCTCTGTGGCAATTTGCTCAGGATAACTTAGTGTGAATTCTTAGTATTTAGATCTCTCAATTCTCTGCCAGTGCATTAATGCATTAATCAAATATTCAGTTGCTTCCACAGACCATTTAGAATTGAAAGAAATTGAGGTTTTGTGGTTTGTGTGTTTTTTTTCTTTTTTTTTTTTTTTTTGTGGGACAGAATTATTCACTGATAACAAATGTATAAATCTGAGTTTTGGTAATAGTGGAAAACAAGAAAAAGCTACTGAAGAACAGTACTGCATAATATAAACCATTTTTAGTTTCACTGAAAAGTTTGGAGATATTCTGAAGGGAGATAAAGAGTTACTTTTTCTTTGAATAAAGACAAACATTTGGATACTAAAAACTAAATGATAGAAGAAAAAAAGAAGTGCTGAATAGGATTTTTACTCTGTAATGAACTTGGCTTGTTGACCCAAACTAAGAAAGGTGGAAAAATGGGAGTGTGATGGATGGTGAGCACAATCAGCAGTTCTGACTAAGATCCACTACCAGCCAGCGCAGTAGGTGACCCCCTTCGGGTCTGAATGTTCTTTCCAGTTCTGAATCCGTGTCTGTCCCGCTGGACAGGAGCATTCCTCAGCATGCCCTGCATTCCCCGCGTTGTGAGGATTGTTTAGTTCCCTTCCTGTCTTCATCATTTAGCCCTCTCTGAAAGAGGGGTTGGTTCATATGCAGATCTTTTCTGGTTCTGGTTGTAACGCAAACCTAAAGCCATGACTCTAAAATGGACCTTTCGTGGAATGTAAACCCAAACTGAATCTAAAGCATTAACAGCTCACCAGATCTAATCTTATATGAAAGCATTATTGCTTCTCCAAATAAAAGTAATTAGGATAAAAAAATACTCATTTTAGGTTATTTTTTCCTGTCTTACCATGAAATTTTTAATGCTAGCAGACTTGAATTCTAAGATGTATAATTCTGTTATAATTCAGTGTTTTACTCACAAAGCTCACCTGCCACAAAAGACTACGCATTGTATTTTTGTCTTCGTTCCCTTTCCTTAAGTACTTTAGCTAATGGAGAATAAGTGATTAATACAAGTTACCTTAACCGTGAATAGTGCCATAGATTTCACTTCAGTAAGCTGCTGAGACCCCTGTCCTGTGTTTGAGTTATGAGTATTCGATTAACCAATGACATTAACAGTTGCCAGCGGTATCATCATCTGTGTACTCTGTATGTGGCAGGAAAGAGATARCAGTATAGTCCATGACACATTGTTTGCACTGGAAAATTAGTCTGTTATGTGGTTTGTTTGGGGGGGGGGGGTTGTTTGTTTGTTTTGCTGCTCGCTTGCTAACTTTTAGAAACTGAAAGCTAAGTACTTGAGAAATTAATCTTACAGTTATGGATTTTTGTAGCCAGCACTTGAAGAGTCCAATATAATATCAGGATAAACTGAGAAAATGACAAATGACATAGCTTAAAGGGCAGTGTTGTGAGGAATAGGTGTCTAGGGTTATCTGAAAATGATCTGAGTCAAAGAGCTTCAATAATGAGTACTGTAGATTACAATAGCAATTACCATATATGTTAGATTCAGTGCTCAGCTTTCTCTTGAATGGAAGGTACAAGTTYGGCTCTACTCATAGAGGTTCTGCTAGGAGAAGTTCAGTCCTGCTAGGAGAAGTTCGGTTCTGCTAATCCTTAAAGAAGGAGTTCAGAAGAACGAGTTCAGTGAATCATAGTGGGAGGCTCTTAAATTTAAGGTGTCTGCCCACAAAATTTATGTGGATATTAAAGGCCCCAAGGAGTGCCTTAAATGAATCCTGCATGAGTTGTTTGCTGTATTCTCTCATTCATTTTTTTAGTTCCATTAAAGATTATTCTCACAGGAACAGTGTTAAACTAGAATCAAACTTCAGTCTGGGATCATGGCATCACAGGATGTCTTCTGGCTCCCAAACCTTAATGTAGCTTTGCCCTAAAGTATGTGAAGAGATAGCTCTGACTTTGCTGATTAGGAGACTGCCTACAAAGTGATAAATTTGATTCTGATTGCTTAGTTGAGGGATTTAAGATGCATAAGCATGTCGGTAAGGCTAAGTATGGTTGACTGTATTGCTGCTGTTTAACTTTCTCTTGCTGGTGTGGGGATTACCTCAGCACCTTGAGCAGCTTCCACATCAGTGAAAATAGCTTTGCATTGTATGGCCGTCAGAGCACTGTATCAGGTAGTTTCAGATTTGACACAAAGGTAAGCATACTTGGATCCTATCACACTATGACTAAAAGGTTTGTACTGATGAGAATGTTGTCACTATTCTTGTGTCAGACASTTTTCATCATAGTTCGTAGACAATTTCAGAGTCGTCATAGAGATTCATGCTGTACACTCAGTGACTCAATAAATCTGTAGTCACACAATGATTATTTTTTCTACTTCAGCTTACTTCAGTTTTCTTTCTTTCTTTTTCTCTTTGCCATGACTTGGTATAGAGCTGACCTAAGGCAGATCACAGGCAGAGTTGATACCTTGCAGTGATCTGGCAGGACAGAATGTAAATAATTGCCGTTGATGGATTGACCAGTTTCATCAGTCTCTCTTGGTGCACCAGAACTGTTCTTGAAGCTTCCTTGCTCTGTTGGTGTGCTACTTGTTCTGAGGATAAACAGATAACTTGCTTTCCCTGTGACAGACTCTCATGCACCTTTTAGAAATGCTAAAATTTCTTGATTTAAAAAAAACAAACATCAAGACTTTCTTGGTCTGTATATAGTGTTTTTGAATGAATTGCATTCTTTAAATACTTATCATACTAAGTCAGTAAAAGATAGTAGAATACTTGCATTGTTTCTCTTCATCTGTTGAATACTCTGATTTGCAAATCTAACAAAATATAAAAAATAACAACAGTGTTAACTCTGTAGTAGCTGGGGGTCTCAAATTTTATAGATAGAGCTGAAACTCTTTAATTGCCAGCTGTTTTGACAAATGGTTTTAGGACTGAGGTAGTTGTAGTGTTGAGAAGATCAGAGGTCAGAGAAACACCCGGCTGTTTGCCAGAAGTGCTTGTAGAGGCTGCTAGTACAAAAGAGCTGTATTTGCAAGAAGACATAGCTTGAAAAATTTGATGGAGTTTGCAAGAAGAATAGCTTGGAGGAAGTGATTCAGTACTTTCTTACTGTGTGAGGGGGTCCCAAATGAAATGATTTCCTTTAAAACGCCATTCAGACACTCCGGCAAAATTGTTCTTCAATAGTAGAGAAGATGCATTGAGTTTGAGCATCTTTCAGGTTTCTTTACCGTTTAGGTTTCACTGTGTCTGTAAAGATGAAATATTTTCCAAATGACCCTCAAATTCTTACATCAGAATTGTAGAAAAGACAATCTGTGCCAAGCAGTCTTGAGCAGCATACTAGTAATACAGTTGAGACGTTACTCCTAGCAAACTGGAGCTCTGTAATAGAAAGCATATTTTCAGATTAATCAGAATGGCTGTATTATTAGACTGTAATGGAATACTCTCAGCCAATCAAGAATACTTTTCTTCCCAATCAATCCATGGGGTGAGCAGACCCATTATCTCCTGTTCCTGTTGATGGGAACCAGAGGGGAATAATCAGCCAAGAGTTATCCAGTAAGCATATGGATGACGCATAGATAAGGACAGAAAGCAGTGCTGTTTTCCCTTTCATTTATACTTATTGGAATCTGAATTGCATACATGGGTTCTGATAAATAGCAGTGCTGTATTATGTGCAAACCAGTCCAGGGATGGATTGGTAGTACAGCCATTGTTATGGCCCACTGAGAAAACACTTTAGTAGAATACTGCTTGTATCTAAATTTATAATCTGAGTTAATTAGGTAGGTGATTTGCCCATAGGGCAAGTACAGGTAAGAACACTGAGTAGAAGAAGGCCTGAAGTGCCCTTTTTAAGAAAAGATAACTTAGAACTTACTCAGTTGCAATTACTTTTCTCTCTCTTCCCCCACCTTCCCCTTCCCCTCTCCCTGCCCCCCCCCGTTCCCCCCTCCCAGTTGGGGAAATGAGGTGGCATTTCAAAAGGAGAGAAAACTTTTTTTCTCCCCCACTCATTTATAAAGAATGAGTATCATTTGGTCAGTTGAGACCTGCATAGATTTTCATAAGAGACGTGGCTGCTGGGAACCATCATGACTTTAGAGTGAATTTTGTCAGCAATTTATTTAGGCTGTTACTCACAGAACACTGCACAGTGGGAAGGAAGAAAAAGGGGGACTTTAAATGGTGGGATTCACTTGTGTGACTTGRTCATTATATCTGGTATATGCTTTTCTCCTTCTTAGTTTTCTTGTTTTTGTTTAATCTGCATGATAGTTTTAGCTAGAATAGCTCTTGTGGAAGATGGCATTTAGAAGTAATGAAAAAGAAAGATACAGAACATCCAAGAGGGTTTTCAAATCCTGCTGTGAATCTTAGAATTCTACAGAAGGAAAAATAACTCTACAGGATAGTTTAAAAAAATATATATGGAAAGGATATAATCTCTTATTAAATACGATGGGAATTTTTCCATGAAGGTTAATAGAACAAAAGAACAAGTAATCAAACACAGCCAGTAAGAAAGTATGCTCTGGATTCAGGAAAGTATGTTATGCGCTCAGTGTGCAGTAGCACAAATCAGGAGGAGAAGCTAATTGTGTTCATAGTCTTGTTTTCTATCCTTAGCTGAAGATTTGCCACTTTACCTATCACTTTCAGTATGCTAATTGGAAGTTCCCCATTTTCTCCTTTTAACAACTTTTTTGTGAAGGTAGTATAGCTAGTTCAGGTGTCTGTTCCATTGCCTTACTGAGCTGTATTTGCTGAATTGTAAACTGCAATTACTGTCACACTAAACGCAGACAGTAAGCTGTAATCTCGGAGCAGATGATCTTCTAGTAGAAGATAACAAGAGTAGTAACTGTAGACGTACAAGCTCTCTGTGTGTGTGTTTCTACAGTGTCTGTTAGTCCTTGTCTCATTTTAGCCAGCTTATCTGTGCCTTCGCACTAGGCTTGATGTGGTTAGGGAAAAAAGTCTTCTAGCACAGACATACTACACAAGATGAAAAGTTCATGAAAATAAGTTAGTTGTTCATAGCAGACAGCAGGTACCTCTTTGGGTTCTTTATTTTGACTTTCCTCCTGCATAATGCTCATGCATCTGCCCTTCTACTGTACTTAAAAATTGTGCAGCCATATAGTTAAATATAGTCATTCTGGACAGGAAGGAAAAGTAAATTAGAGGATATTTAGTGTATTTATGTATTCACTAAAGAGTGTGAAACACTTTATGGATTTTAAGCCTCCAGAAACATTGTGCTAGAAGAAGTTAGATATGTACTAAGTACTGTATTATTCAGAGGTCGTAACCTTGGTCTAATTACATTTACTGTATAAATTATTGCATTATTTATTTTAAAATTAATATTACACATATTAGTTGCAATTAATAACTTGGAGGTGCCTTTGTCACAAAAGAACAGATTAACATTATAGTTACTGCATGAAAAATAGATATGGAACACTGCAGCTTKATATATATTGCTATCATTACAGTATGTATTTTTCTATGCTGTTCTCTTTTTGTTCATTATTCTGCATATCTAGTTGTCTCTGAGAAGCTGTTAGCTTTGATGTTTAGACCTGGTATGGGATATTAGCACTAAAACATACAAACATGCATTTGCAGAAGGTAAAACAGGGACAGAAGAAACTATTTCTGTAGCAAAGTCCTTGCAATAGCTTAATAAATTAGTTTACACAAAACTGTACTTGTGTCTGTGCTGGCAGTGAAATGCTGGTCTGAAATACGGGATTTGTCAGTTTTCTTTGTTTTGTTTTTGTTCATCTTCTGGAAGAAAGCAAAAAATCAGCAATGTAATTAAAGTCATAATATACATAGCAAGAAATAAGAGATACTGACATTTTACTTCACCTGTTCAGTGCCAGCTGTTGGGGAATGGTTTAGGCAGTGGTTTAACACAGAAAAGGTTTCTCAGTTTGCACTCTTCAAAACAAACATTGTATCAGTGTCACTAATTTTTTGTGTGCACAAATGTTAAAATACTCTATATGGTAGTGGCCTCTTGGAACTGCACACTTGAGTTTGAGTAATAGCTATAGTTAAAAGCTCCCTGAGGGGTGCCCTGTGCACTGAGTTTTGGAGTACAAAGATCTCTTGCATTCAAGTTGATGGGTTTTGATTTGTCTTGGCAAGTTGAAATTTTGGACACAGAATCTAATAGCAAATACATAATAACAATTATCTTCTATAAAATGGTTTCAGAGAAAGAAACTGAGGCACTTTTCTCTAAGTGGTTTTATATACACATTCTACTCTGCTGCCTCCTCCTAACTTTAATCCATATTTGGCGTCCTTTCGGATTCCCTTTTCTATTCAGTAGCATCTTTTTATAGTTAGGCAGCAAGAATATTTAGCCTGTGTACTTCTCAGATCTTTCATACATCATATAAGTCACTTGTGGTAGTTTTTTGGTTCGTCTTTGTTTCTTTATTGCCAACATGCGGGCATGTTTCTGTTAAGTCTGGGTCATATGTGAACGGCCCAGTTATTTTCCAGCTTCATCACCAGACAAGCAGCAAGGTAACAGGTAAGCCAGTCTTTCACAACATGCTGTGCCTTTTGTTTTTGTGTAGTGTGGTGTGTGTGTGTGTTTTTAGCATGACTGTTTTCATGGAACTAATCAAACTCTGCTGCTTACAGTGTTCAGCAGTTGCATCACTCATTAAAGATGCTCATGTGGCAGATTTCTAAGAAAATGAGAATTGTACTTGTCCTTGGGTTTGAGACTAATGGAGGTTAGAGTTTTAACAACTTTTCCAGGTTTCGTACTGTCATTCTGCAGCAAGTCTGGTGTCTGATCATAATGAAGTTTCTAAGTATGTCGTACCAAGCAGCCAGTAGATTCAGGCTTCTATTTTCAGCAGACTTCCAATGGATGCAGAGAGGTTCACACATCTAAACTTAAATTCTCAAGAAGGAACATCATGCTTTTGTGGTGGGCRTACTATGATTCCTTATCCTACAAAGGACTGTACACAGAGTTGTTTTCCTGGGCAGCAGAGCCAGTGCAGAACTTGCGTGCTTTGTATGAAAAATGACTCCTCTTCYGAATAAGTGTCCCTTAAGTTACCAATGTTTTTGCTTTTTTCCTAAAGTACTTTTTCAAAGGTAAGTATCACAGGATTTCCTCCAAGTCCACTGCTAGTTAAAGGAAAACTATGATTGATTTTAGAAGCTTTACTGCTTCCTACACTATCTTGAGTGGGCTAGATGAACTCTGCAGAAGCAAAGACTCTTTAATTGGTGAATTGCAGTGTACTTCCATTTCTTGTAATGTTTGTTTTCCTTTAAGATTGCAGGGATAGTTGTTGCATATGGATACAGACATCTTGGTGTTTATGAAAATATGTATAAAACTGGGAGGGCAGGACTGTGTTGTGTAGCTCTGTTCAGATTTCTTTATGCTGCTCATAGTTACTTGATCATCTTCTGATAGTTCTGTGACTATGACACTTTTTTAGGTGGATGAGAAGTACAAGTATGAATAATCTTAATCTGAAGATTGAATTTGGGTCTCCTGTATCTTGGGTATGTTACCTGGAAAAAGATATCCTCTCTCTTCCTTTGGAGTGGTTACTGCTATGTTATCTGCTGAGCCTGTCACGATAGGTGTATGGTTCTTAGATTAAGAAGGAAGATTACCTTGTTTATTGATCCTAGCAGGGGCTACGTGTAAACAGTGTTATAAACCCTGACAAAACTCTTCTTTGACTTGACAAAACCAGCTTCTGCCTGGGCACAAAAGGATGAATGTAGCTACTTCAGACTCTTATTGATGAAAAATGTCTTCAGGCACCATACTTGACTGAATTAAAATTAGGTGTTGTGAATTACTCTCTTAGTGGTTTTAAGACTCCACATAAACTCTTAATTCTGTTTTTTGGTCCCTGCGTGTTTTTGTGGATCCAAGTTACAGTCTTTTGAGGGCTTCAGTTCTTTGCCTATGAAATAAGAATAAAACTACTTTTCTGAATGACAGTATTGCTACTAGGTTCTGGGACACTACTGCATGAAATTTCATGTAAGTGTTGCTTTGATACAGTGTAAGATGAAGTAAGAACTGGGTAAGAACCCAGAAGATCTGTGCTCTTTTCTTGCCTCTGTTACTCATTTGTAACATTAAAACAAACAAACCTCACAAAACCCAAAGACAAAAGAGCAAAGTAGAGATGTTCACTCCCGATAAGTAACTTTCAGATCTCTTGATAGAAAATGCTATGAAAGATGGAAGTACTTGCATGAGTATAGAAGAAGAAATCTTGAAAAATAAAATACTTTTACCTCTACTTTTTATATGCATTCAAAATTGATCAAATATATTTTCTTTAGTGGTAAAATCGTACTATCCTAAAGAAGAGCTATTCAAATAAATTAGGTGTGTATATTATATGGTCTATATTATTTTATAGCTGGATGCTTTCATGATAAATTTCTCTTTAAAATCATGCATATTTTTTTAAAATGTGAAACCACAATCAGTGTGAGAAGCTTCAGAATTACAGAAACATGTTGCAAAAATTTTTGTAAAATGAAAAGGTAACTTTCTTACTAATGTAGTAATGTTTCTCTGGGCACAGTGTTTGTTTCATTCTTTTTAAAGGTAGTGCATTATTATTTTAAAAGGATCTGTTCTTTCAGTTGACAGAGTAGTCGTGTCAAAACAACTGTTAGACTACATAAAAATGAAATTGGAAAGCTGATTTGTCCTGTTTTAAAATCAGTAACCAAGATGATACTGATATGTTTGACTACAGAGTTTAGCTGAAGGTAAAGAAGGTAGATGTTGTGTTGCCCTACTGAAATCTGGCCAAACAAGTGGAAATCTTCCATTTACATTAGCCAAACCTTACTTAATGATATGGTAGTTGTGAATTTCTGTGAAAATGAGAGTATTTTCTCTGGGGTATATGAGCATGTTCTTTGAGGAGACACCATTCAGATGTTCTTTCTGTGATGTACATCCTTAAGTTAGCAGTTGATGCTCCTTTATGGGCTTAATCCTGCTTCTGTTCAAGTCTAATCCTGCTTCAGTGGAAACGTTCTTATGTACTTCAGTACAAGCAGTTCAGGAGTGAAGCCTTTTGATAAAGGAATGTCTGCATGGTGAGTTTAGCAGCAGCATATCTCTGTCCAAATGTACTTGGATGAGAATGATCAAGCAGTCTAGAATGTATTTTGAGATAAATCCCATGAAGTAAATTAGTTGTGGAAGCAGAAGCAATTGTTATTTTGCTGCAAATCCATTTTTGCCCAGCACTTTAGTAGACAGCTGATTTTGGAATTACACTTAGATTGTAGCAGTTCAGTGGCAAGCCACAAAATGTATCTACAACTGAAATACTTAAAACTAAATCCTTATAAATTAATAATGGTAAAAGGCAATTATCTGTGTTTCTCTTATGGGGAAAGTGAAAATTCAGTTAGTAACTGAAGAACAACTTGAATTTGAGGTTCAGCAGAAATCTTTTTTTTCTGAAGAACAGAATTTTATCCAAATAAGAAAGCCAACAAATTTTGTACTGCACTATACTCTGCAGTTGCTTAATACTAGTATATTCTCTCTCTTGTATTTGAGAGCCAAGTTCTGTGGTTATGATGAAATGCACACTAGCATTTAGAAATAAATTCTGACTTTAAAAGAAATGTACATAAATATCATTAAGTGCAAGACTTTAGTCTTCATCTTGGAGGACCTTTTATTGCACCTTTCTTTTCACCTTCTCAGCACCTTCCTATTGTTTGTTTACAAGTTTCTGTACGCTCGCCATAATGATACGGATGTTAAATTTAGGCTGTATTCACAAACTCAACTTTGTGGTCCTTGTAGCAGAAGCAAGTTTGTTCTAGTCCTGGGTAAAATTACCTCCTTTGCCTGTTATTAGATTTGCAGATCAAATACTTGATTGGAGGAAAAAAAAAAAAGATGAAATTTATTTCCTGAGTAGGATGTTAGAGATGAAAAATACTTCTCTTACACAAATTGAACTGGTGGCTTTTCCATGCTCTGTATCCAGCACTTTAAAGATCAGCCCACTCTGAAAAGGTGAATGTAGAAAATCTAGCAACATAGTCTGATTATATGTGTATATATAAAGTGTATATGACTACCTGCTTTACTAGGCAATTCTTCTATATATTTGTATATTAAAAAGTGGAAACACTTATTTGTTTAGCATTTCAGGATAGATAGACACAACCTCTGTGAACCCAAATCAGGGGTTAACTTATTTACTTCCTTTTTTCCTGAACTATATGCCTGAATTCTCCCCCCCTCCACCCTCCAAAATATTAATGATTCATTGGATCCATTTTTATATGGACTTTTATATATCAGTAACCTTTATTAGGAAAGCTTTTTGTACATTTAGATTACAAATGAGAGCACTTTCTTTCTGTATGTTGTAAAAACTAGTCTGTTGTATTCTGATTTTTCTTGTAAAGATTTTATTTTATTTTTTTTTAATTGCCAAAAATAACCTTGGATTCCTTGATGATCACTAAAGACTTGCAAGCGAAGGTCCTCACCTAAAATTTAAAACAATTGGGGAGATACCTACTTCAAGAGCAACAGTTTCTACAATCTTTGGCAGAAAAACTGAGCTGCTSCTTACCTTTTTGATGAGAGTAAATGCCTTTGAATTATTTAGTTGTAGTTGAAAAGTCAACAGACATGCCAAAGCAGGAATATTTTACCTGAAGTACTTGGGATCACACTTATAGGACTCTGTCCCCACCTTCCCATTGGCATTGGACTGTGGGGATTAGTATTCCTACTACTCAGAGATTAGGGCAGTTACTTAAAACACGAGAGAAGCAGGCTTGGTTTCTCTATCTGCCCAAGCACTTTGAGCCGATACCTTCTTTTCATCTTCTTTGACTACTGTAATAGAAGGTGTTTTATCCTCTTACTTTTTCCTGTTGATTCTTTTCTATTTGGCGTTTATTGGCAACTACAATCCACTGCTGACCAGGCGAGTGTTGTAATCATCATATTAGAAATTCATACCTATTTTTTTCATTCTATGAATGTGTATATATTTTTAATATAAAGTGGAGCAGTGTTTTTTATTACGGATTGAAGGAGTCTCCATCAGTACACTCCAGAGCCAGGACATTTAGGAGCTCAGCATATTCCAGAGCCTAATTGCCTATGTGGGGAGCCTTGGCTGAAACCATTGCAGCTAAGCAAACAAAGGGGGAAAAAAGGCAGATTTGGTTCACAGTTGCTAAGAGTATTTGAACTGCTGAGTTTCACCTACTGGAATGAAACAGAATTATCCCTTCCATTCCCAGTTTCAGCTTATCTGTATATAAGTTCCACGCTTGCTCTGCTTAAGTGCTGGAAGTGAATTGTTCAATTTTAGACAGAATATTTTGTTTCTCAGTAACTACTGTTTGTTTCAGCAAAGTGACCAGGAATAAGTTTTCTGTTTAAATGCTATGACTCTTGCTTATTAGATGCAACTTGCTTATCAACCAAAAAGGGATGTTTTCAAGTTCAGGCTGTGCATGGTGACAGGGAGAGAAGGCCAGATACATGGTTAATGGAGGCTTTGCACTGCTGTTAGCATTGGATGTGCAGTTTGTGGGGGGTGATCTAAGAAACAGTTCTGTAGCAGTTGCAGACGTTAAAATATGATTATGAAGTGTAGTTTACTGACTTCACATAAAATTCTTTTCTATCTTTAGAGCTAGCAGAGTGTGAACAAGAGTTTTCACCAGTAATTTTTTTCAGCACTTGATGAAAAATTGTGCAGCCTTGTCTTCAGTTGTGTTTGGAGCAGAGGTGGTAGTATTTGAAAAAACTTGAACTTCTGATAAATTACTTTGAGTAATTCAGTTAGCTCTATTTCACATGAACAGTCCGTATGTATGCAGACTTCCAGTGAAATAAATCTGGTGTCTGAGAAGTGCAGATACATGTACCTGAAGTATATATGTTCTGATATGAAATTTCACATCACATTCAATGCGTTCTCCACTGCTTTACCTTTTCATCTAACAATCTGTATTCATAGAACTTTAGCAATAGACTTGGTTCTGGAGCATGCAATGACAAGAACTTTAATTGCATTTCTAAGTCACGTTCTGGATACTTAGAACAAAAGATGTTCTAAAAGAACTAAGACATGGAAAATGGGCTTACTTACTGTAGTATACAATTCTTAAATGTTTCAGAAAACTGTAATATGACATTCTGCTTTCTAAGGATTTAGAAAAGATTTTTTGAAAGCTAGAAAACAGTAAGGTCCCATATCTRTTTTGGGCAGATTAGCAGAAAGTGTTGTAAGGATCAGAAGTAATGAGTAACATGGTGGAGAGGGGAAGACATGAGGGAAGAGTTGTTAKGGCTTGTGGTGGTGGTGGTTTTTTTGTTTTTTGTTTTGTTTTTTAAGGCAAGTCATGCCTCAAACTTATTGCAGTTTCAGGTTATTAGCAAGATTACAGGGAAGGGAGTTTTGCTAGAATCAATCTCCCTCCAGTTTCCAGAAGGGAACCAAGGGTATCTTGAACTTAAACAGTGGTAGGATAAGGTGGAAGTGCTTCATGTGGGCAAACAGCTTGTTGAAAGAGAGGAGACATGGACAAATAAACAGTCAGTTCTCACAGTGGAATGCTGTCTATGCTGGATGCTGGACTGTCCCATTTACCAATATATTGATAAACAATCTGGAAAAGGGGGTGAATACCAGGATTAAGATATTGAGCTATTCAAGATGGGAAAGACTTGTGAAGAATTGCAGAAATACCTTATGTAATTAGTAATTGGGCATTTGGGATACCAAATAAATGTACAGTGATGCACTGAGGGAAAACAATCCTAATATGACAAAATGTTGTATTCAGAGCAGATCATTAACACTGAGAAATGAGATCTTGGAATAATAGTTCTATGGAATCATCAGATCACTACTCAGGAGTTGAATAAAAATCAACTATTAGAAATTTTTGAAAAAGAAAAGTCTGAAAGAGGAAATATCAGTTTGCCACTGTACTTTGGTCCATGTTAAAGTTTGGATTTCTGTACTTACCTAGGCACTTAGCTGAACTCTTAGCTCAGCAAGTAACCAGGCAGGAATGCGGGGTTTATTTTCATTTTACACAGTTGTAAACTCAGTGATTTGTGCTTTAATTATATCAAAGTATTTAGTAGATGAATGTATTTTATTAACATTTAATGAACATGAGATGCACCTCTACTAGCCAAGTTCCCCCAGGTAATCACTTTGTATTCAGGAAAATAAACTTGGAACTCCCAGTTTCAGGCCAGCACATTATTCTTGAGACAGTTCTACCCTCCCTCTTGGTTTGAGAATTTTCTTTCTGTTATGGAATAAAGGGAATAAGAAAAAGCCAGAATTTTTCATTATGAAAAAAGCATTTTAAGTGAGGCCCTGTATACAATTCTGTCTCAGGCTAGAGTATAAACTTTCATTCCTGACATGGTCATCCAACAGTCACTCTGCCTAACCTTCCTATGTGTAGGATGGCACATCCCATCTCATTTCTCAAATGATGTTTGCAGAGTAGCTTAAAAGCTTGGGCTTTTGTATTTTTTGAAAATCTTTGCTGTGCCATTACCTGCCCTTTGCACACTCTTTTCTCCTAGTGTATAAAATCATCGCAGTTTACAGGGAGTTCACCTGTATTTCTTCTAAACATTATAATGGCTAGTTTTTATTATTATTTATACAGTGAAAACGTGCTGAAGGGAATCTAAAGATTACATTAATCTGTGCTAGTGCTCCCATGTAAGAAAACACTATGACACAATATTATAAATCTCTAAGTGGACATTTGATCAACTCAGTTTTTCTCGTGTAAGCGAAGTGAACCTTGTTTTATCACTTGATGGTTTGGTAATMGAATTTTTATAAAGTAACTTCAAGATGTTCCTCAAAAGAGAAGGAATAGTCTTGAACCAATAGCTTTGTTGTGCAGCAAAACTAACCTGATTTCTTATAGCTAATGTGATTCTCTCCTGTGTTGTCAAGTTTCAGGAAACTGCAAAATTTTTGCTTTTGCATACTAATGCTAAGGTGCTTGTAGTGAATTTGGGAGTAGGTCTTTCCATCAGGGAAGAGCATACTTCATGCTCTATTCACAAGACAAAGACAGAACTTTCAGAGGACTAACACAGATCTGAATGTAGACATAATGYGTTTACTGTGGTACAAACTTATGAAACCATTGTTTGATACAGAAAAGCAACTTTCCTTTCTTGGGTTAGGCTGTTCTTTTTAATTTTTTTAATACTTCAACATGCAGTCACAGCAACAGATCCTGTGACTTAGTTTTGTGTGCTAGATTTTGTTCTCTCATCTTTCAACTTTGTGGAGCATTCCAGTTAAGCAATACTGATTCTCTTCTCCCTAATGTAAGAATACATCTAAGTTTTTCTTATTAAAAAAGGGAATTTTGAAGAGAGTGGAAGGATGAGATGGCTTTAGGGAGGAAAAAATCACAGTTGTGGTTGTACAAGAGATGTACAATAACTAATTGCATAAAAGTTAGGACACTTCCATTCATCCTTTTTCATAATTGAAGAACAAGGGGACAGTAATGTAATGGAAAGGAAGGAAATTAAAAAAAAAAAAAATCAATTAGTCTGTGGAACTCATTGAGAACCTAACAGGATCCAGCTAAGCACTGTAGACATTTATTTTTATAACAAGATCATCTGGGGTTTCATTTGTAAAAATTAAAAACAAAGCAAAAGAAAAAGCAATATTCAGAGAGGAAATTCATGCTTATGGTCATCACCCAAGCTGCATCAAAGAGAAAGAAAGAAAGAAGCAGAATTAGACATCCATTGAATTGTGTGAGAACATAGTGTTTCATGCGACATTGCTGTAGGTGTATTGCAGCGTAGCACCCTAACAGCATTCCTAGTTCTGTGCTGAGAGCAAGCCTGCCTCTTTCCATGCAGAAGTGACTTCAACAGCAGCTCCCAAGTCTGTTGAGACTCTGCGCAGATGTAGGAGGAGAARGTTGGTTGTTTGGGCAACTTTTGCTGGGCAAACAATTGTTTTCCGTTTCTTCTAGGGAAATGACATAGCTTATAAGGGATCTCACATCTGGGGAATTTATGTTCCATGGAAATGAATGTATGTTTATGAGGCACAGAAAACAGACTCTAGCTCCTCATACTCATGCCTTTGAAAGGATTAGTATTATTTTATAAGTTATTTTCTATTCTTGTTTTCCCTTCTTGTTTGTTTGCCAGGAGTCTTTACTAGCATTTTGAAAATACAGTTGTACAAGGACACATGGATCTTACTTTTTGTACTTTCTTAATATTCAGTTGTTATGAAAAATCTGTGCAATAAGCACTACTGAGGCTGCAGAAGGTGCAGAATAATCTACTACCACAGAGTAATCTATATGATAAGGTCGTAAAGAGAGACTAAAACTAAGGCAGGATTAGCATTCTCTGAACTGAGAATGCTGTATTTTATCTAGTTCTTCTTAAATAGCTGCTGAGTAACACAATTACCTTGATAGAAGCTAGATTAAAATATAAAAATGGAAACTATTTGCTCACCAGCATTTGAATGTGGTAATATCCTTTGCTGGAATTAGAATGTAGTAGATCTGTATGAACTCGGACACTTGTAGACGTTGCCCTCTGCATTATCACGCTGCTTTGTRTATTAAAATTCTCACCACTCAAATCTGTAAGGAATATCTGATACAGCCATCCCCTTTGTGGAAGGGCTGTGGTCTTGTATCTTAAATTTTTCTGACCACAAAGCTCAAGAAACACTAGGAAGTAGCGTACTTYAGTAGCTACTTACATAAACTCCGTAAGAAATGAGAGAATACCAGTGAGAAACACTAGTCCCCTTTTTTCAGATCTCTTTAAAGGTTGTATGCTATTAAAAGACAAGATAATGTTATAATTTTCACTTGAAACACGCTCATTAGTTCAAATCCTCTAGACTGACATTCTAAAATATAAAATATCTACAGGGTTGCYTAAGGATGCCTTTTGGACCATTGTTACAGGGGATCAGTTCATAGTCAAAGTGAAGGGTGTTAGGCGGTGTGAGAAGAGCCTGGCCCCACAAGCACAAAGGAGCACAGAGGCAATGGCACGCGGGGGAACCGGAATAGTGCCCAGCCAGCAAAGGGCTCGTCTCCACAAGAACAGAAGAGCACAGAGGCACAATGGCAGTGTGCACTGTGTGTCTCTGTGCTGGTCTGCATGGCTGGCCATGTTGTACATGTGTGTTCATATGGGTGCCTCAGCCTTGCCACTGGTTGGCCTTGGGGACATGGAGCTGCCACAGCCTCACCCCATTGGGCTACTGGTTTTGGCCTCCTTACCTAACACTGAGTACTTCCAAGCAGAGATCAGCAGCACTGTACAAACATGGATGTTTAGCTCTTTCTACTAGGGCTTTTCATTGTGTTCTGTTTGTTCTTTTGTATAATTGCAAAATATAACAAGTTCAATGGTTTCAGTGGTTCAAAGAACAATACATTAGATGTCCAAATAGAACAAGTAAATCATGTTCAACATTTGCATCGTTGTGTAGAGGGGCACCTCTGTGCACAGCTAAGAATAAAAGAGCGAAAAGGGGCTTTTACTAGAATAAACTGAACCCTAAATACATGCTTCTGTTCCATGCTTCTGACATACTTGACAGTTGGCCTGTTCAGTCACTGGGAGACTAAATTCCCTAGTTAACAAGCAGCTGTTTGGCAGCAGTATCGTGCTGGGATAACAGGTAATATTGTTAGAATATGGTATTTATTCTTATTCAGAGCTGTTTGGCAGCAGAGGAATTTATGCTGTCTTCTATAGAATTGGGACTCAGTGGAGTTCTGGTCCCAGAGCTGGTGGGTAATAGTAATGGGACATAGTGGGGGGTCTTGTTCTTGCTGAGGCACCCAGCACCTAAAGGATTTTTGAGTGCAATGGGGACAAGCTGTGGTAAAAGCATGGTTTCCCAGGGAAAGTGCTGTTTGTAAATTCAACCATCATGATCTCCACAGGAAAAAGGACTGCTTGCCCCTTCCCCCCCCCTTCAGATGTACATAGTACTATTTGTGCATTTCCTATGACTTAGTAAAATAACTACACTTCTAATTATTTTATTTCCATGTTTTCATGCCAGGTTCCAGGTATACGAAGTGAGTTTTGGGGTGTTACAGTTGCATATTAGGTATTCTGATACTTTATCTGCTTGAATAAAGGAAAACAATGCTTCTTTAATTACTTACTCATGGGTAGTATCAGATGCTGGCATGATGTATACCCTTAAATTAATCATGGTTTTGTTTTCATGTATCAGAGGCATGAATAGAAAAAAATGAGTTTCCATGGGGTGTATGTTTGACATGCTACTTAAGCTTCTTGGAAGACTTCTTAAAATAGTTGTTCTGTAGTGGATCATTTTCTTTCATTTTTCCTTATTTTGCTGCTTTAGAAATAGAATCATGGAAGTGTATTCTTAAAGGAGAAACAAAGAGCCAGGATAAAAATAAATTTCATGGAAGCAGCTGAGTACTATTTTATTCCTGTTTCCCTRTGCCTTTGTCATGAGTTTGCTGCTTTACATTTATTAATGCTGAATCTTCTCTCATAGCCTGCAGCTCGTGCTTCTTCTAATCTTTTGCGATGACTTTGCAGTTTGATTGTGTGCGTTTGCTGGCTTTTCTACTTACTTAATTTTTGTCTATGTATTTGAGCATGGTTGGATATGCGTCAAACCAGTACTTGAGAGATGCATAGGTTGTCCAACTTAGCTTTTATTACTCTGCATATTCAAGATTATTGTTGGAAGCTGTAAAAAAAGTGGTGGATAGTGTTATGTTTTGTAGCAAATACCCTCACTGGAAATCTTACTATATAATTTTTACTACAGAAACAGGTCTACAGATTATGGGGAGACAGTGAGGAATACTGGAGTTCCTAATGCATGCCTTGGGTCTCCTAGGCATCTCTACAGTGTTGTTTTTGCCTTTTTTTTTTTTTTTTTTAAATTCAGTGTTACTTGAAGTTAAAGCAGAGTGAGCAAGAGTATCTTTATCCAAACTTATTAAAAGCTAAATATCATGTGTTGATGAGTCATAAATCTTTAGCATGTGCTTCTTCAGGAGTTGCAGCAAATCTTCTTTTCTTGTACAGTGTTGTCATTTGCTCTAGTCATTGTCCATTGAGGTCACATTTGCACCACTAATGAAGTGCTTTCTAAATAAAGATTTTCAGAAGGTGAAAACCTATTGGGAGAAATTAGCTGACACTTCAGTGTCTCCAGACATGGAGGACTACTGCATCACTCCAAAATCAATGGTAGTCTGCTACAGCTGAGCTGCTATAATTTGTCAGAGGGCAAATAAACAGTTTTAGTGCTAATGTACATCTGTGGGGAGCTGTAAGAGCAGTAGTGAATGTGAAGTCCATGTGCCCGAAGTACTAATTGATGACTTGCTTGGATGCGACTTTGTCATTYTTTGGAAACCCTCAGAAAAGCTTCAGTGATATAGTGCCTTCATCTCCATTTGCAATCTGTAGGAAGAGGCAGCTACCAATTTATCTTTATGCAGCTTTCAGTTATATGGTGGGTGCAACCTAGTGTGAGAAAAAGGTATGTGAGAAATTCTGTGTGAATGTTTAAGATGGAGGAGAAACCAAGCCGCAGAAAGACACATGGGACAATCAAAGGGAGGGGCATAGAGGGGGAAAAAAAAAAACAAAACTGGGAGGGCAGGAAAGTGAATGATCAGGCAACGGGTCAAAACTAATCCAAGGAGCAAAGAAGTATAAAGTGAGAAGAAAAATGTTTCAAAATCAAGACTTAAGAATAAAAAAACACTCCCACAAAATGAAAGTGATTCACTAAAAATCTGTTTTTGCTTTTGTAAATATAAGTGTTATTAATAAAACAGTTGTACCATTTTATCTGCATTAGAAAGTATCTTAAGATAACTTCTAAAAACTTTTGTTATGGGCATACTGAATCCAAAATGTCACACATTTGACCTTGTGTTGCAATCTTTAATTCTGACTTTTTTCTTGGAATTTTGGTGAAACTGTGTCAGTAGTACCTTAGGAGATGCTTCTGCTTTTGCTTGTCCTAGTCTGGCAGCCAGAATACAGAAGGAGAGCATGGCTTCAGGCAATTTCTGTTTATGCAAAAGATGCTGGTGCTCTTCAGCAGGAATGTACTGAAGTTAAGAAAAAGTTACTTAGAGGGCTAGAGGTATCTTTGCAATATTTTGGGGGAGATTTCTTATGTGTGAGCAAAATATTAGCGTGGAATGAAACTTTTAAGAGCTTCTCTGGCACCAGATGTGCCCCAGACAGCAGGCACTGGTATTTTATTTGATATTTACAATTCAGTCTGGTTCTTTGTAAATGTKTCTTCTATTTCCAAAATGGTAGGAGAAAAACAACTGATTTCAGTCAGATCAAGTCACAGCAGTGACTTGCAAATGTGTCCTGTAGGTGAGATAACCAAAAAACAAGTTACAGGGTGGAAGACCTGCAGGATTACAAATAATTCAGAAGGTTTACTGCTCCTTGTCTAGGAGCTGTTGTCTCAGTTTTTCTGGAACTGCATCTCTATAGACAATCAAGAATATTGAACTGTGAGCAAGTATATTACTCTAGCTATAAAATCCACTGCATTTATACTGCACATTGTGGAGTATAAAGAGAAAACTGTGGATCAAGAGAAAATTCTGTTTCATTTGGTTCATTCTGTTGTGACAATGAGTCTTTTTGCACCACTGTAAAACACTTAGTAACTGAGCAGTCATAGGCCACTTGATACATCCAGATCACTAATAATTTTCAGTTGTTGATCGAGGAAGTTAATGCATTTGCTATAAGTATTCCTGTGAACACAGACTTTCTTTACTATTTATGACATTAGATAAGTTTTGGTACTTGAAGTTTGGCAGATGTCTTTCCTAATTCATAGTAATTATCATGATGCACACCTGACAAGTATGGCAGTTTGTGTCTTCTGGAATTCAGAAGGCTCCAAAGTCTTATTTGCATTTGAATTCAAATTGTGACGTAGCCAACTGTTATCTTCCTAGAAATATTTCTGACTTTTGAAAATTCACTTCCATTTTCAAATGGAAGACTAGAATATTCCCCAAATAMAACTTTTAAAATTCTATATGCAGTTAGAGCCAGGAAAGAAATGACAACTTGTGTTGAACATAACCAGTGAATCACAGACTGCTGAACTGCATCACTCATGTAGGGTTCTTGGTCTTTTGTCAGTGAGTACGTAAGGCTGTGCAGTCAATGGGAGTGAATGCTTTTTATATTATCTTACTAACGGATCCAGAGCTCGGATTTCTGATTGTTCACCATAAAATATATCTGAACAATGTATTAGCAAAGAAATGCTTGTTCAAGAACATATACCTGACTGCTGTCTTATTTCAGGAGAATTAAAGTAAAATTGATTAACTGATCATCTAAGCTCATGAACTTGGTTTTGGCTGTTTATACATACAAATTAAATTGTAAAGAACTCCATCAATAAAGATGCTACTTTTTCCTATTTCTTTTGTTTTACTTTTTTTAATGTATCTTTGTTTGCCCTTATTTAAAAGGGGTATATGTTGTATGGTTATGCCCTGTACCAGCAGGGCTGTTGGAACAGGATGGTGCTTGGAGTTGAAATGTGACAAAAAGCATTAAGCATGGTAGCGTTCCTACCCGGATGTTGATCTTGGGATATGTTAAAAATCTTTAAGCACACCATGATGTTGCTACAACCTTATCAGTATTGTACAGACTGGCCATACTCCGACTATGTATCTTCAACAATACTGTGCCTCTGGGAGAAAATACCCAGTAGTATGGTAGATGTGTCTTTTCCAGATTTACTGTTTACCGTTCCGTAAACTATTTGCAAATATAGTTAATGCAGAGAAAAAACAAATCACTTACAAATTTTAATAGTGAGAATTGCCTTTTGATGAAGAAACTTCTAATTCCTTTCTTGGTTTAAGAAACACACTAGTATTCTGTCACTGCCTTTCTTGCTTAAAACAATTTATATTCAGAGAGATTTAAATTTTTGTGCGTATYGATATTGCTAACTATTTGAAGTAAAGGTTCATGAGGTGGTGGTTTGTGTGTTCAGACGTGATGTTATATCTTGCRCTCTGGAGACTAAACTCCAGTTGGAAATAATAAACCTCTGCCCTCTGAGGAAATTCACTGGTGGAATGATGAGAAAAATAAAGATAGGAGAAAAATAAACACTCTTTTGGAAATCAAATCAGCCTGGAACTGACCTTTTAGGTGGTCTAAAGAGTCTGTACGATTTTTTTTTTTAATTATATTTTTGCTATTTACATTTATAACATTAATATCTCTGGAACCTATGAAATCTAATACTAAAAACAAGGATTAATAAAAGCTTGAATGCAAAAACAGAGCATATTGCTTTCCGGAATGCGATGAATGTATATGATCCTAAATTGGCCACTGGAGCTACAGTGATGCAGTAGGAGTCATTTAAGCAAGTTAGACACATGTGACCCATTTAGGTAGGGTGGACAAATTTAGCATTTATCTAATGGGGTTCAGTTAGGTTTTAGACWTTTTTGGTAAATCACTTTCTGGACTACAGCAAACTCTTATAATTTCTAATAGAGAGATACACAACAATCAATTCACTGTTCCAGCACATACGGGGAAAAAATTGTGCTCAATGTTAGGCAACATATATAGGAATAACTTATATTGGGTAAATCGAATTTATCAGCACCTCCTAAGATARAAAGAACAGAACAGTGATCTTTTTCTCCCTGTCCTAATAGGAGTCTCTGTCTTTTTCCCCGTCCTTAATAGGAGCCCGGACTAAAAGGAGGTGATAGGCACATGAACCGAAGTATTTAAATTGTAGTTTTTGCCTTTTCTCCAACAGGGAGCATTTCTGATGGTTTGCGCTCTTTTCAGAATTCATTTAAGAATATTTACTAGTCTGATTCTGGATGCTGGTGATGTTCATTTTAAATATCTCACTTCTAAAATTTCCTGAGTGCTGAATCACTTGCAAGCATAGTATAGGCATTGTGGTATATGCTGTGTGTGTGATTTTTAAAACTGTTGAAATTGCTTTCATGGTAAAAGGCATCTCTTGCCCTYTTTGTCAGTCTGGATGTACTCTCTCCCTTTGCTTACCTTAAGGTGGCATTCTCTGGTTCTCTTATACTGGATCCCAAGCCATGATACTTTTGAATTATCTTACCTTACAGATGCAGRTTATTTGAGGTGTTCAAAGTTCTCTTTGTAGAAATTAATGAGCCAGGGGATGGGATGTCAAAAAGCTGGCTTTAAACAGAAGTATTTTTTTCTGTAATATAACCAAAAACTTCTAGAGAAAAGTCTGGCTTGATTGCAAGTCCAACTTCTACAGTGTTAAACTGATTATTAGGAGATGGTTTACATTGTACTGTTCTCTACCTCTTTTTCTTGCACTAACTCAATATGGCTAATAAGAAACTGTTTTGATAACAGAATGAGATGTTAAAGGACCCTTTAGGCAGTTATGCACTTTGCATTGAACTCCAAGGATCRCCTGAAAGCTGAACTAGTGGTGAAAGGAAATGCTAATGTTTGAATTTTCACTTGGCCCAGCTTCACAGTTAAGGAGAATTCCTTACACATTCTAATTATACTATGCTATTATGAAGGCAGCTCAGACTATAAAACTAGTATTAAAACTTTCTCCAAATTTTTGGATTTCCTGGAGGAAAAAACAGTTCAGTATCCAGCTGAAATGAGCTCAGGACTATCAGACAACATGGAGAAGCATACATTACTTTTGAAGATTAAGATATTCAGGGTACTTAGTACTTACAATGTTTGACCAGTGTGAAGTTTAAATGGTGGCTTAAGGATTTTTAAGATCATTTGTGCCCTTTGGCTTTGAATCTGAAGAAGTGACAGCTTTGTTAAGGAGAGGGAGGACACATAAAGCCTCTGAAGCTACTGAGCTTACTCTTACATACTGCTGACTTGCTGCTCACTCTGGCTTCTCCCTGGCTTCTTGAATGTCTGTTCCCTGCTGAGTTACATAATGAACATTCTCTGAACTCCCACACTTTCCACATCTTCCCACACAGTCTCTTCCCCCCCCCCGGCCCTTCCCTATAAAAATGGATGGAAGAAATCTAACTTGTTGAAAGATTTTACACAATGCTGCTGAACCACATCTCAAAATAGGAACAAATGCTTCACTTTTTTAAAGACAAAATTGACAAGAAACATTGTGGAAGGGCAAAACAGCAATGAATCAACTGTAATTCTTGCAGCATCGATCTGAAAGGAAGTTTTTATGTTAGCTATTTTGAGAGTACGTATATGACTTAGTTCAGATAGCTACCACATAGCAGCAATTAGGGATGGACAAATAGCGCAGATATTTGCTAGTCAGAAAAGTTTGTCAAAATTCACTTTACAGCAAATGTAATAGTAAAAGAATGGAAACTTTCAGTTGACATTTGATTATGTGCTGCTTTGTCCAAAATGGAAGGAGACAAAGCCCATTAGCAATGCCTTTCAATGGCCAAATTCTAGTAGTTGTTATTTTGAGAATTGCTTTGATATTTTGAGAAYATCAGAATCGTTACATTGTTTTGGAGTTGAGGCATAGCAGTCTGACAAGAATATACTTTATAGCTTGTCTTTGTAAATGTATTTAAACTAGTGCAAAATCACATTTTCAACTGACCCTCAAAGTGCAAAAGCTTATTAGAGCAAATTTAAGGTGTAACAGGACCTTGTCAGACTAAGGTTAGAACCTGTAACCTTTATTTGTCAGAAATTAATTTGCCAGATGACATCAAAGGCTTTCAGTGTTTTATGAGAACATTTTTATTAGAAAAATAATAAAATAAACTTCTTAAATAGGGAACTTTGATGTTTTACAGGTGTTCTGGAGAAAACCAGTGTGTGAGAGAAACAAGTTCAAAAGCAAATTGACCTGAGCTCCTGTAGGTTCTAGCAGTCTAGACTTGCTTTTTAATCCAGGAACTTTCAGTGGCTTTCTGTRATGAAATAAGCTGCATGTAATCGTGTCTCTTAAATTTCTTACTTCATTTCTTACTTGATTTTTTTCATTGATGTGATAAGTAAGGCTTCCGGTCTAGTCCTTGTACCTGCAAGGTCTGTAACCGTGGGTCTGTCAGTTGGTAACTATGCCGTAACTTTCATGTTTGGATTTTTCTCTATCTTCCATTTTGCATCTCGGGGTTTTCCAGGTGAGTGGAATTGGTTGTTCTCCAGGAGGGACAAATTCTTTCCTCCTTCTCGAGAACACAGCAGCTGCACTAGGTAAACTGTAGGCATAACTCCTTGCTTCACAGATTAAGTAAGATGTACTGAGGAAACTGGAAAAAAAAGACATCCTGCTGTACCCTTACAATGCTGAAAACATYTTTTTCTCAGTAAACTCTGTCCGGTTGACACTTACCAGATTAATGTGGGAGGGCCCAGTCCCTGGTTGCCTACACAGAATCTGACCGTCTGACCAGTCTGAACAGTCACTGTTCCTGTGATGATTTATTTATTTATTCATTTATTTTTGGTTTCTAGGCAGACACATGGTGTTAAACCTGATGYTTCCCTCCTGAAACCTGATGCTTACGGTGTAGTTGCTTAGTTCCTAGGTAAGTACAAGTGTTTTGACACTTTCTTCAGTTTTCTCCTTTTATAAGCATGCATTAGACCAACAGGCACATGTGGATTCCTGCTTACCTTTCATCTTTTTGTAGTCTTGCTAGAAGAAGCACATACTGTACATAAATAGTAAACTGTACATGTGCTTCTCTGTCTTGATTTCCTCAAAGCATTYTTGGAGTTAGGATCAGGGTTTTTCAAACTTAATTTCTTTTGTTTTTCATTCCTAGCTCTGAATTTTTCATTTCAAAATCCTTATGCTGTTGTCTAGGCTTCTTTGTTGTTTTTTGAAGGCTCTAAGTAGTTTTGTTCTTCTGCCTGAAACTTTCCAAACATCCAGCCCACTTTTTTTAACTTAAAAATAACATTGGATCTCTTGCATTTTATAGCGTGGGGGAGGGAGGCTGAAATATCTTAATCAGCACTCATAGGATAGACATAAAATGATCCCTTTGACAGTCCTGCTCTGAGCAGTTACAGTGTAGAGGAACCATTCTTCATGATGCTTGGATTATTTTCTTGGTTGTCATTAAATTCTGCTTGCTTATTGGCATTCCTTTTCAACGTTTTGAGGGTTTTGCTTATTTTCTCCCAATATGGCCTTTTTTTTTTTTTTTNCTTTTTTTTTTTTTTTCCATTCATAGTTTAGAAGAAGCTTTTCATGGTTTAAAACAGTGCAAGGAGTTAAAAGCACTGTGGCTGACTCAGCCTCTGGCTATATCTTAACGAGTTTACAGAAAATCAGAGTCCAGTTATACACTGTGTTTGTTAGCAACTACAGTGAGAAGATAAGAAGGAAAGAATGTCTTAGAGGGTAGAGACTGCGTATGCTATCATGGCTGGTGGTAAAAACAACATTGATAAAACTTGAATTTTGTTTTTAAATTTAAAGGGAAGCTCATAGTTCTTTTTTTATATTAAAATAAAAATCACTACTGCTGTATGAGATTCTGTAACACATTTTACCCATCTCTTAGTTACAACAGTCTCTATATAAGGGATACTTAGTATGCCAGTCATCAGCTGCTCTAGCTGCCTGATCAGTTTGTGGGTCAAAGCGAAGCATTGACTTGTGAACTTCGAACTYGTTTGATATGTGTTTTGGTTCTCTGCAGTATATATGTGTGTACGTTTTGTTTTTATGGAAATAGATAATTCTGTCAGTAGAAAATCTGTCCTGGCCCTGAATATATATTTGCAACTTCTCAGTTTAATTCAAGAGTTGCCATGTTTTGTACTATTTGACACAGTGTTTGATACTTCTTTTCTTTGGAGGGGGTGGGGGGGGAGAGGAGTAATTATATCCTTGAATTCTTGTTCTAACCCACTGATTGTATAAGTCCTCTCATACAGTTCATTTCTTAATATAGGATTCAAAAGAAGATCTCTTGCATAAGTCTTAGTCTAGGAAACAAGATAGTTTTTAAGGAAGGATGAACCTGTGTGTTTTCTCGTTTCTAACCTTGATTACTGAGTCTGACTTTATTTGACAGTACCTGTTGATTACCACCTTTGAGTGATCAGTGTAGTAGGTTGGCCATTGGCAGCATGCATATCCATATAGCATAAAACAAGTCTCTTTTCCATTTTGGATAAATGAATTAAATGCAGGGTTGTGTTTTTTCTGTTCTCTGTAGAATATGGCTTAGGTGCAAAGACCACTGAATGGTATGCCATAGACTTTTAAGAAAGGCATAGATACATTGGTTTTCCAGTGCAGCTCSATTACAAGGTTATGGTGGCAGAAGGTAGTGCCATAATGTAAATGTTGAATGATTGTTACGCTGGGAGACCCCAATATGCAGTGCAGTTTGTGCTGTCATTTTTCCACTTGTGACAGGCAAGAGAAGCAGGATGAGGCTAGTGCTGCCATGCCCCTGTTATACCTGGGCAAAAGTTACTGGGGCTTGTCATAAGTTGATGTTGGTCAGAGCAGCACTGAGACTGCTCCAGCTTGCAATGAGAAATGAATATGTTGTTGATAATCCTGAGAACTGAAAAGTGCAAAAACTCCATACTCAAATCTGATAAGAGGCACAGTGCAGTTGGAGCCAACAAGTTCGACTACAAAGGTGGCATTAGAAAACAACAGACAAATAAGTAAACACACTAGTCTTTTCTGAAAAAGAATTTGCTGGTTTCTGACGTACATGCAGACATAGGTATCCGAAGGTAGGTGTTTGTTTATATCTGRTATATTGCTATGTACTGCCTCTGGATCTACCCAATTTTATGTATTTTCTACATCCTGTGTTATGTACCTGTGTATCTCAAGTAACCACCCGTTACACACAGTGCAGCATTCTGTTTTGTAGAGCACACTTAGCTTTTCCTCCTTCAATTTCCTGTGGTTTTATGCATGTATTAGTTGGATAATTTTCTGTTCAGTTGGCATACCAATGTAATAATCTCCAAAATAATGACAAAGGCAACTCCACTTTACAAAGATCAGTGGGTTTTTTTAACTGTTCTCCTATAACATTCTTAGTAATGAAGTGAACATAGTAAACCATTTACTGTTTTACATCAAGCTATCAACATAAAATATTTTTGGTCGGGGGGGGGAACTTTGGCAAAATATATTGTTAATTTTCTCAAGCATAGTAAATGCAAAGCTTCCAGTTCCTCTGATTTTGCACAAGACATTACTTTGTCCAGAGGCCTCAAGCTGAGATTTGAGCCAAATAAAAATCTGTGTAATCATTTGGGTAAATCAGTTTAGAATTAGCGTTAAATTTTCTTAGAAAAGAGGCAAGAATGTCTTTTATTTTCAAAAGCATCATTTACTCTTTTAAATGAGTCCTAAAAGAACATGAAATTATTCTGTGTTACAAGGGGCTTATTTCTGCCACACACAAGATGCCAACATCTGGTGTTTAATTCATTAGTTCTAAAACAAAGAAACCAGTTACAATGAATGGGACAGTCCTGACATGCTATCTCAAATCTTATCCCTTTCCCAGAAATTTCTTTAAAGAATTATCTATAAATATCAAAAAAGCCCCTTTCCCTCCCCTCACCTTCTCACTCCAGAGAAGATACCAAGGCCCAAACCAAAATTAAGGCACGAACTTTTAAATTAGAAACAGAGTGGTGACTGAGGTGCTTTTTTTTTATTCTTCTTCTTCTTCTTTGTATCATGCAGGATGTGTTTACAAAACTCTTTTAGTTGACATTGAGGGTGAAGGGACTTGGGCTTGCAATTTATTTTTGGTATTCTCAGGAGGAAATGTTGTGTAAGCTTAGCTGAAATGATTCATGCTTTCAGGGCTAGGCCCTCAGTTAGTTTAAATTATTGTATCATTGATGTTTACATCCTGTGAGTTTCCCATCCTCCATGTTTTGCGTCCTGCTTAATTAAGCTTGGAGACATAATAGCATACCTTCCTAAAAAATCAGGCTTGGAACCAAGGATAACCACATGATTGTAATTCAAAGGCTGAACTAGAGGAATCATTTGATTGCAGTCATTGGATTGATGTTTTGCTAGTTACATCCAGCTGCTTCTCCACAGGAATTTCCAGTCAGTGCACAAGACTGGAAGAATTGGGGTTTATGTCTGTGGGGGTTTTTTGTTGTTGTTTTGTTAAAATTATATTAGAAATTACAAGCCAATATTATGCATGTTTTCTGTGAGAAGAACTAGGAGTCCATTCTTTAAGCAGGTATATTGATCTAATAGTTATCTCATATTCATCTGATATAATTCTGTTATCCTATCAGAATATGGAAGATAATTAATTTCTGACTTTTTTTTGCATTTAGATGTCAGATATAAAAAGAAAAAAGAAGTGTTTACATCAAGTGTATCTGTGGCTATGTCCCAAAATAAGAAATAAAGATATCTGAATTCTCTCTACCCTGCGTTCATTCTGCTACCTGAAAAGGGCTTTTTCTATATGAGATTTGGCAAGTTGCATAGCCTGAAATTTCTGAAATGTTGTTTCAGGGCACTGGTTTTCAGTAGCCAAATTTGAAGATGGTTCAAGCCAGAACATTAGCATTAGCATCACCATTTGTTGTTTTACATTTATATGCACTTTTGTATAATATGGTCTTAATTTTTCTTTGGCTTATTCTGTTTTCCATTTTCAAGAGAGTTCTCTCTTCTGAAGGGATCTATTTATTACTTCATTTAAGCCTGCACTGAACATCAAAAACTTTGGAGTATAATAACTACATGTACAAGTTTTTTCTTGCTCCATTTCTTGTTACTAGTTCTAATAATTAGTGTTAAGAACAAAAATAGCAAAATGCCCTAAGAAGCTCAGAATCTACTAAATTTGCGCTTTCAAAATTCATTGTTCTATTAAAAAATRTTTCACTGTTAATTCACAGAGCATTCTGAAGCTCATTCCTAGTAATTTGGAGAACTCGTTTTTCTTGGCCGGTTGGTTGTTTCCTTAGCTACAGAACAATGATTTCACTCGAACAGAAAGGATTTCTCTAGTGCCTCAGAGCACTCTTTGCCCAAAGAAATTACTAGCTGCTTAGGCAGGCTGAATTCTGAATGCAGATTCCTGTGCAGAGACAACCCTCCCATCACTGACCAGTAATCCGGTAGTAGATGGTATGCTAGGCAAGGTGCTTAATTTTCCCTCCCCTAGGGAGGTGTTTTCTGAACTGCATTCCAGTGTTTAGCATSCAAGATGTAGAAAGCTGTAGTAAATAGTAGGCAATTCCTAAACTGGTTAGCAGTGCCAGAAATTAAATTTCAGGCTGTCATTTGTAGTAGGCACAATTTTTATTCCAGCTTTGTATTCTATTGTATAGCTTTCTTCAGTTTCTAAGGGCATCTGAAATTGCTGAATAGGTTCCCCTATTCTCTTCCAGTACTAAGTTGCTTCCAATATCAGAAGTTCTTGTATTCTACTTAGACCAATTTCCCCATTACCTTACCCTACCACTCAAGTACTAAACTCYGTACAGTGTGAGCTGATCCTGTGTTCAGGTTAAACCACATATAGGGAAAGGTTTGTGATGTGAGAGATGGCAGAGGTGATCTACAGCTTGTCTCCTTGTTGCTTTAAGAAATAATCTTTGCGCTTACTGTGGTTCAGTGCAGCCAGCGAGTATGAAGCACAGAAGGTGCGTTTTCTAGCAAGTGTGGGAGCTGAAACCGCAGCCAGAGACTAGCATAGAGTTCCTGACCGTGTCTCGCTTGCTCTGCCAAGTAAGTTTGTAGTGACTTATGGGTCATCGCAGTATCTCTGAAGACTCCCTCTTGCACTGAGTGATCTCGCCCAGCCTGACTGAACTTAATAGTTTTCCATGTGCTGTAGTGCYAGTATCTTTCTGTACAGCAGAGATCCTGTGTCTTCAAGTTTCAGAGAGTAGCAGTCATTCATTCTGATTACCTTAGCAAGTAACTTGAATTCTGTACACACTGAAAAGGATTCCARAAAGGAGTAGAGAATCTACTTACACTTGTGAATACTGGTCAGTCTTGTCACAATAAAAGGGAGTTGAGAATATGCTTACCCCTCGAAGTGCTGATAATTTTTATTGCAATTAAAACTGGAGTAATGTTAAATAACAGAATTTTACAAGTACCTGGAAAGAAGGTAAATGAGAAGACCTTTATCTATGAATTTGCATAGCTCACTTCAAAAGTAAAGTTCATAATATGTAGCTGTATTAGTATTAAGTGTTGCAAATCTGTAAGGGCCCAAACCCCATTATCCATACTAATTCCCATGGAGTTTTGCAGGATTAAAAATCAAGCCCTTCAGAATAAGTCTTTCTCTGTGTATAGAGAGATCAGTCCTTTGCAAACTACTTACACTGTGCTTTGACTGGTATTGTGCTTTACAGAYCTCATGTACTACATTAGAAGTAAACAAATATGCATATTTTTAATTCCTAGTTTTAATATTCTTTCTGTGTTTGAATCTGCCCAGTTGCAGTACCTTATGAATGCTGTAGGCCTGAATGTTGGAGAAATGTTGCCCCTTTTTCTACCATTCTTGTACGTCAATACAAACCATGGGATGAGTAGTACTGTGAAGTYGTAGCAAAATGGTGTATGTGAGAAAACACTGTTTAATAAAGCAGTYGGTATCATGGTAGGAATTTTCACCTCTATGCAGAACTAACGCATCTCATGCTGGGAAATATTTTCCTTTCCTTCATTTACCCTTCAAGAGTTTTTAACCTACTTTCAGAAACTACTTCAAGTGGAGGACAGAGGTTTAGCTTACCTGCTTTTCTGTGTATTTTGGAAAGAAAAGTTGACAGCTGTGCTCTGCTCCCAATCCAGTGCTAAATGATCACAAGGTCAAATATAACACAAGGCCATGTTGCGCTTGGCCTCTTTGCCTACTCCATTATTCTCCAACATAATGGCGACACATCCCCCCGTAGCAGGTAAAGAGTTTTGTTCTCTGCCCTAGTGATACAACTATTAGAATGATAGTTCTAATGATTGGAGAGCCATAAAATGGTGCTTGTGGTATTTAGTGCCACAAAAATCTGAAGCTACTGTGCTGCCTCCTTATCACAGTTGCCAAGGTCTCCTGGCAAAGTAAAAACAGTAAAAACTGTAGAATCAATACAAAATGTATAGTTAATAGGAGTAATCACTTAGAGCTACATACACTTTGTGAAATTAATCACAATTTGAATATGTTTTGTCAAGACTACTGAATCAAGAAAAGTCAGGTAGTTTCATTAACTCTTGAGCTGCCATTGTCATTAATGGGTGTCTTTTGTGAAACCTTCTTGGTCCTTTGTCAGCCTTGTACAATAAAGACAAGCCTAGTGTTTTTAAATTTGATGCATACTTGGGAGGGGTGGAGAAACAGAAGTCAAACAAARCTGAAGTATTGCTTACTGTTTGTATGCGTGCTGGTTGAGTTTCTGCTTGAATGTGCAGATGAAATTTTGCTGTGGTAGAAGGTGCACAGGGAGCAGAGTAGTGTTAACTGTGCTTGCTGTGGCAGTGGATGAATAGTCTGAAGTTCCTGCAAGCACACGCTGCAAAGTATGGTGTGTGTGCTTCTACACTGCAAGCARACACCATTCATGGTAATGATCATGCACAGAAGAGTGGGGCATMATGGGATGCTAGCAGAGATGGACATTTCTGTTAAGATATTCCTTGGTGCCCTGGACAGCTTGCTTACTTGTCTCACATTGTGATAGTTTGGGGGAGTTCTAGAAGCACGGTGTACTAGACACTGTATATGTATGCAATAAAGAGATAGTACCTTCTCAAAGGAGCTGAGGCTTCAGATTACGGCAGACATTACATTACATATTTGAACAAAGTGCAGAATATAGGTCTTTCTCTGTACTGAGAAAGAAAAGAATAAATATATAATTTGAGCAGATCAGTCAAAACAGCAGGTTGTAATTTACCCTTATAACTTCAGGATAAATGAATCTATAGAAAACAAATTTGATTTTAACTTTTTGTTACTGTTTTTGCTTCTGTACTGCTTTGCTTTTACTGCTCRGTGTGGAATACAGTATTGTATCTAAAGGAGACCTTTTTTATTTCCTTTTTTTTTCTTCTTGTCAGTTTCTGTTCATATTTGATCTGTGTCATCATGGTTGTTGCTGGGGTAGCAGATTGTGATTCCTGCCATTATAGTGATACCACTATTCCAGCCGGCAGAGCAGGAGGAATTGGTGAATAGGCTTTGTACTGTACATGGACTATCTTCAGCTTAAAGGATAAGAATATTAAGGTGGTTATGTAGTTCAGCACTACCGACAAGATTTTCAGCTGCAGTTGAGATTGTAGCATTAGCTCCTATTTTTGATTTATTTTAAATGTACTTTGAAGGTAAAAGGGAAGACTAGTTGCTGGAAAGCCTCTGGATGAGTTKCATATTCTTTTGTTAAAGATAACTCAGTCCAATTGTGCATCTTCTAAAATATCGGGTCTCAGAACACCAGCTGTTAGGCCTCTTTGTGATGCTTTAATGAGAAGTCAGTTCAAAATGAGAAGCAGGAGGTGAAAAGTCTACACTTGTAAAAACAAAATTGTGATACCTCAGCTGTTGTAGCTCACAATTAGCATTAATAAGCTGTCTTAGGGTGAAAGGTGGGGCAGAGTTTCTGTGCCTGTTTGCTTCTCCACAGCCTTTTTGGTCCAGTGATACCATTTGAATTTAATCTTTACTTATGGGACAAGTCATTGTAACATGAGCTTGAAAGTGGCACTGATCTCTGAAGGTGATGTCAAAGGCCTCAGGAGAGGCTGGAATGAGATTAGGAATTTTTGCTCTCTCTCTCTCTCTCTCTCTTTTTTTTTTTTAACCTGGAAGCATGTAGATGACTTCCTTTCTTTCCTGTTGTCTTTCTCTTCCTCCTTCCTTCTTTTCTGTTGGGACAATGTTGTTTTGGGGAATGGAGCAGCTGGCTGTGTCTCCAGTTTTAACACAGCCAAGAAATTATAAAACTGGGCAAACACCTTGAACATATGGGCTGGTTTCTTCAATATTTCAAGTGAATCTTAAATTTACTATTAATATAACATTCTCAAACAGAAAGATGTCCTAGGAGAAATGTTGCAGTAGTAGTAGATTTCAAGAATATTTTGGGAAAAATACAAATTTTAATCTCAGTTTCTTCCTTTAAAATGTCACTGAGCTGTCTGTATTTCCTTTGGTCTTGCTGTTGTTACAGGTTGGTCTGAACCAAGCTGCAGCCTTTTTCTTCTGTTCACTTTCCTCTCAGTATTTAGTTAAAAATCTGGATATGAATCTGACAGTTGTAAATTAAGATTCTTTTCTTAATTGCTATATATAACAGTTAAGAGGTTATTTTTGCCTACCATATGCTTCAATGCTACTTTATATACTTAAAGCTGTATTTACTGTTATCTCAGTGGTCAAACAGCATATTACTATGGCAAGTTTGGATGCTGAGGTGAAAATTTAGACATATCTGATATCTTCATTTTATATGCTTAAGAGATTAAGGATCTAGTTGTCTCGCTGAAGTGTTACTGGCTGAAAATTCAGTGGTATTTGATCTTCTACACTGAAAGGAAGCAAAATTCTCTTTAGCATCCTCCTCTCATTGTACAGCAGTCTGACTGGAAAGATCTGTGACAAAATGAAAGGCTTCACACAAGTACAAAGTCTTCTGAGTCTTTGGAGTTATTTCCACGATCAAGTCATTTTCTACCCAATACAGTGTGTGTACATATAGCAGCAGTGAACTGTGTATATCTGAAAACTTCCGATGTGCTATTAATTGCTGTGACTAACAGCAGTTGGTAAAGTTATCCTTAGTAAGAACGAACTGTGAGAACGAGCATTCGTATGAGGAATGCAGAAACTATGAAGCAAATTGGCCAGGTGTCAATGTTTGCCTTCAGCCAAAGGAGAATTACAGTGTTTGCAAATCTTTTCTAAATGCTGCCTTGGGTGAATCTAGGATTAAATTCAGTCCCCAATTCTTATTTCAGTCAAGCATTTCAAAATCCTGGATATTTAACAAGTTTTCTTCTTAAATAGTTGTACAGATTTTTGCTTGATAACTGTTCCATGCAAATACTCATGAAGGTTTATTTCCCTATATCTTGCTAAAAGTGTTACACCACCTTCTATTTTGCCTTTTAAAACTGAAACAGAGCACACAGCATCCAACTGAGAGCCATGGAACTGGACAAAATCTGTGCTGAAAACTGGAAACCCACAGCTAGTAAACTGAAGGAGATCAGGACAGCAAATGTCAGAAAATTCTAATTACTGCGTTTCCCTCACAGGTAAGAGCTGTCCATAGAGAACTTCTTGATCTACAGTACATATGAAAGGGTGTATGTATTGAATAGCAGCAATTCTTAAGTGCAGACAAAATCTGAGATAGAGAAGAATAGTATATTGCCAAGTGTTCATGCTTTGTAGATGGGCTAAAACAATAAACAGAATGCTGAAGTGAAGATAATAGTCCCTGAAAACATACTGAGATGGTAACCATTGACTGAACTTTGCTGACTGTATCTACCAACCCAATTTTGTTCTTAATGTATTTCCTGTTGCTTTACTTATTTTGTTCCTTTGAAACATCTTTTAGAAAAAGGTTTAAAAATGCAGTGCAAACTATATGGTTTGATCTGCTTGCCTACTCTCCAAAATGAAGCTTTTTTTTTCTCCTTACGTTGAAGTTGAATGTGCTTGTTTCTTTATATCACTTTTTGATATTTTTGTTCTTAAGTGTAAAATAAACTTCTGTTTACTTATTGTGATTCCAGAGCCAAGGACTCTTAATGAGATTCAGAGCTTTCCATATGATGCAACTTTGATCTCTTCAGAGGCGCTTTCTTTGAGGTTAGTATGAATACTAGAATTTCATGTTTTGTCAAATTAAAGTGTTTGCTGGACTCAGGTTATGAATCTCCTGTTGACATGGAGAAGATTTAAGAGAGCCCATTTAGAAAACATGTGGCTTTGCAAACACATAAGGCAATAAGACTTGATTAAGAGAAGTGGACATATCAATGAAGATTTGCCATCCATGTGGGATTTCTTCTTTCATGAAGTGTTCTCCTTTTTCTATCAGGAAAACTTAAAGTCTTGTTGAGAAGTGGAAGCATCACTCACATATTTTTCTCTGACCAACTTGGACCTAGAAAATATTTTTGTTTGCCATGAATTCTGCTCTTTGTCACATCTTCTTTGAACATGTAAATCTATTTTATAAGCAAAATTATACCTGTTYAGGTGGCATAAGGTGCATCTACCAATGACATAGGAATTCATAGCACTTACTCTCTCAGAATCGGTCATGGCCCCTGTCTCAGCCTGAAATGTATCTCAGCGTAAGCATATCACTTAATATTCTGAAAAATATTACAGTGGTTAAAGATAATTTCTTCTAAAGTTTATAATGTGATTGACAGTGTGCATATTTAAGGTTAAAGTGGACTTTATTGTTGTGAAAGCTGTTATATCAGATTTGATGTGATGTACATGCATCTTATTATGGTATGGTAGGAACCCTAGTGAAACTTTGGCAACCCTTCATACAAATGTTTTAGGCTATATAGCTAGTTACAAGTTACACAGAACTCCTTGTGCTTTTCTCTTTTGTATTTATTATAATCATATATCAGGTAACATATCACCCAAGCAACAGAACACTGCCTATTGCTCTTTCCTCCATGCTTAAATATCCACTAGAGTTTATTCATTTAATTAGAATGTTAAAATGTTCATGATTACCTCTATGATCTCTGTAGTGAATGGCAAAGTTGCACATAAATCAGTTAGGAAAATATTCCCTGTAATTCTGCGAATGTTGCTGCATAAAATTGAATGGTGTATTTACAGGCGGGACACTGAAACTGAAAAGCAGCTGCATTTGGAAAATCTTAAGTATTCTATGTTAGTGTTTTTGAGGAACGCTTCAGATTTTTTTCAGTAAACTCTATTCCCCATCAGAAGCAAATTTGTGCTAGACTGTGTCATATTTATACGTTCTTTTCAGTTAACCAGGTTTCTCAAAGTTAGAATAATAAATAGAGCTTCCCATGTCCTTAATGCCCTGTACCTCTCAAGGCTCCTAGCTTAGTCCTTGACAGAAGTGGCTGTTTGCAAAACAGATTGAAGCTTCAGACCTCAGACTTAGTGGTAGATTCAAGGTCCTTTTTGAGGATGAAGACAAAAAAGAATGTAAACCAGCAGCAGGGACTCAACCTCTTTCCTGTTTCAAAGGAATGCACTTTCTTCTTCTTACAGAGTGTCAAGACAGTTGCTCAGTGCTCTGCTTTCTCTAAAGCAGTCCACAGCTATCTCATGGTAGCAGTGACCTATTACACGAAATAGACTCAGGTTTGCTCCACTCTGGTAACTTGTTGCTATACTGTAAGTTAAATAACAGTTTTATCAAACTTTATTGCTGTATAAAGATAGAATATTGGATTTATGATTCTCTGTACAACTAGGGCTTAGTCAGCTGTTACCTGTTTTAAGTCTCAAACTCATTTCCTCTTACTATCAGTCCTTCTTCTCTTTCCTCCTTCACGCTTTCTGTTAGTTGATATATGCTGGCAGTGTGAGAGCACTGTCATAGTAGTTGCTTAGATCTGAGTGCTAGAATTCAGCAAGTAAAACTATAAAACATTTTGGACCAGCGCTTCAGGAGAGATTGTGGTGTTCGTTATTAATCTTCAACATGTCTGAGTTACTAATTTTATAATTATCACTGTTGTATTCAGGTGTATTTTAAAACCAAACCCACTTTACACACCAGGCTCTAAAATGTTTAGAACCCTCCCAGATCTTCCTGCCTRCTGTCATCCCATGACAGAATTCCTCTTTTTTTCTATGCTTCTTAGAGCAATTTTTATGAAGCATTTCAACTGCCTAGGGATCTCTTTACTGAATTTTATGAAACTTTGTAAGATTATACATATCACTTATTCTGTGCTGTACTCATATTCAAGTGTGCTATGTCAATTGGTAAAAGACTGCAAAAACACCGCTCTTTGCCATCGTTGATACCTCAGCACAAATCCCTTACAGCCTGTGCAGTTTATAGCTGTGGTTACCCATTTATAAAGTAATTTTTAGTTATGCTTGGGGTTCTTCTGTATTTGTAAAATAATTTGTGGCTAGTTTTGTAGTTACTGTTTTCAGAGCTGATCAATATTATGTATTATGCTTGAGATTAAGCACAGTAGTACTTCATGATTTCATGAGTTTGTCCCTCCTCATTCGAATCCATGTAAACTTTCAGAATCTGCAGGCTATGAAACTCCAGCAAACTGAAACTCCTTTCTGCTGGATGTTGTGGATACGAAAGGCTTACATGGGTGCAGCAGGAGACAGAGCAGGCTAATGAAATGAGAGTTATTAAATAGACCATTTCTGACTCAGAGTCTGTGAACACAAACATGAGAATGAGAGGTATTATATTCTTTGCCATGTCCTTCTACTCTGGTAGTCATCTGCTTTCTGCCATAGTCAGGGAAAAAGAGACAGACTTCACAGTGCTACAGACTCTATAGTGCTACAACAAGCTTCAATTTGACTAAGTATRGCTGTTACTGCTTTCTTAGGGCTGGTCAGAAAAAAGAGAATGGTTGCTTTGCACAACATAATGGTTTGCTTCCCCTCCCTCCCCTTTTTTAATGGAAATCTTGGAATAAGCAAAAATGTCTTTTGTCTCTAGTAGCTATCTGAGCAATTGCAGGAAGGCATATCTTGTGTTAATACATAAACATTATTTTTAAAACTACATGAACTTTACCAGAAAAAAACAGCATTTTGTAATCACTGTCTTATGAAGCACATGGGGAACACAGAAGGGGAAAAATGCATCTTGCTGGCTTATTGTGTTACATAATATATAAATGTGGATTTCTTCTGATACGTCCAACACAGAATACTATAGAAGTGTCAGAGGTGCTGCTTGTTGATAGCTTTAGCCAGCAGATAAACGTGTCCTGATCATACTTCAGCCTGAACTACAACAAATAGCATCTGTATGTGTAATTCATCCTCAGTGGACTAGGTACTGGTGCAGAAATTTTCTCTGCTCTAGGGAGACTTGCAGGGGGAACCTCTAAAACCAAACTCCACTCTTTCCCTGTCTTGGAAGTGGCAGCAGCTGGATTGGATGCATGACAGAATTTGAGGTGTGATGGAGGATGGTGACAACGCCTTCCCCGAGAGTATTTTTAGAGGCTCTTGCTGTCAGCTGCTGAAGTTTCCCTTCTCTGTTACAGGAATGCTAATGGAACATGTTCCTGCAGCTTAACTAACTGAGTTCCAAGTTTGGTTCTTAGTGCGATAGCCGCCTTTACTGGCGGTAACAGGAGAACTTCTAACAAGGGCATGGAGCAGACAACGGGAAGCGCTGTCTCCCTGGTGGTCTCCTTAGTGCTTTTATTTCTGCTGATTGTTATTCTCTTCAAATGGACCAAGCAGTATTTGGGACCTATTTGAGGACTGGGGCAAAGTAGAGAGAATGGCTTCTTTACTCTGCACCATTGTTTAATTTACTGTTTGAATTTCCAGGTAACATATCTTCAATAAAACTTATTTTCTGCATCTTTGCCTTTCTGAATATATCATATGTAGTGGCACTGCATCTCTGTACTAGATTTGCTGCTCAGAGGAGTGTGGCCCTGTGGATAGACACGAGTGTATTGAGAAGACTGATATTAATTGGAAAGTTGTTTATTTTGTAGCTGCTTAATTCTTCCCTTAGCAGAAGGCTCTGAAGAATAAGAAACACTTTCTTTCACTAATTCTTCTTGCCACTTTCTAAATTTCAGTCCTAATAATATTCTGCTCTGTGCAGTTTGTTGAATGTCAGTTCCTGGCCAAGATTGTTACAGCATTTACGTCTGGATCCCGAAACAGAGCTCTGAAAGTCTGTGAGATCTATGAACTAGTTTTTCGAACCTGTGAAGTTCTACTTGGCTAATATGCATTTTCTCTCATGTGAGAGATCAGGAGACTGTCTCTTGCTGTATCACATGTGACTACAGCAACCAGGTGAATGGCAGATTTCAAAGTGATTTTTAAATGGCTTACTTCTCGAAGTTTATTCATTTCAGGTTTGATACAGAAATAGTTGTTTCTGAACTTTGCAATGCTTCTGTTAGTGTGTTATTTTACAGGAACTTTATTGTGTTAACAGTCTAACATCTAAAGGGAATAAGTAGGTGAAAGAGCTTATTTGGAGAGACTGCGGTATAAGAAATATGGTGGGTTTTTTAATGGACATTTTTCAATTTGTGCTAATATTTTAATGAAGAAAAGACATCTAGAGACAAAGTGAATTACCTAAGAATTTAATAAAATGGCAAAACATACGAATATCTAAATCTTTGCTTAAGGAAGACCTCATCAAAAATATTTTACTGAATTTAGATCTTGTAATCCCATCCTCCCTTATTCTTCCCAATAAATGACTTGCCTTGTAGAGAAGATCTTGGTGGGGCTTATTAGTAAGTGCTGTAAGAATGCAGTTGTATGTTAAGCAAAGCTTAGGAGTTTTTTCATGTTTCTAGTATTGAATGACATGTGTCTTTAGGCAAGCTTTTTTTATTTCTTTTAGAAATGTGTACTGTGTAGTGCTTATTATAAACAGGGTGAAGAAAATAGTAAATAGTATTTGCAAAATAAACTGTTTAGCAGAACATCAAGGATGTCTTACATGGCTGAATTACTGCTTTATTAGAAGCTTTGGTGTTTCCTGGCTTTTTCAAATAAGCTGCAACATTGTTAGGTATCTTAAACTTTACAGGGCACCCTGTTTCCCATTTTGGTGATTTGAGTTTGTGTTTTAAAATTACTGTTTTACTTGTCTGCTCTAAAGCTCTCTGTATCTGTGTGCTTGAAGTGCAATGTATTTCCATATAGGACATCTTAGCTTGAAATTTCATT
Source organism: Apteryx rowi (assembly GCF_003343035.1). NCBI lineage: Eukaryota > Metazoa > Chordata > Aves > Apterygiformes > Apterygidae > Apteryx > Apteryx rowi. Next base: position 1,922,105 of record NW_020447220.1, read on the forward strand.
TAGCAATTAGCATTTTCTAATGTTGTTTTCTAACTGCAGGAGCCAGGCAGTCAGCCTGTCTGACTTGCAGCGACAATTTTCAAGACTAATGAAGTCGATTAGAATGTCAGTGTAAAACAGCATTGAAGTAAAAGTCTCTGCATCCT
>NW_020447220.1:1922287-1943910 GCF_003343035.1 Apteryx rowi
AGCTATCCACATGCATCTCTGTCAGTGAACTCTGATTCCTTTTCTGTCTTTAGTGATGACCTACTGTGGAAACAGACTAAAGATTGCTTAGGAATCCTATTAATAAGGAGAGTTGCACCGCTTATACCTTCTATGTATGTAAGCAGTAAAAAGACCTTTTTTTTTTTTTTTTCCCCCAGCAAGGGGTGTAGAACTAACTTGTTTGGCAGGATGAAGCATAAGACAAAGTAAGTAGTTAAATTATGGAATGTGAAATAAACTTTGTTACACAGTATAAAACTTTAAAATGTTCTGTGTTTTAATACCTTTTAGAACTAACAAATAATGCTGATTTGTACCGGCTCTGGGAAATAGGATAACAAATCCCTGGAATATTTCAAAGTGAGACTTTTCAAGTGCAAGTAGATGAACTGTGGTGTTGGAGTACAAATTCATGTGTGTTACCACTAATGCTTCCTGAGTTTTATTCAGTCATCAAGAGCCCTTGCTCCCTTCTGCTGTGGGACACTGAAGTGCCAGATGCAATGGAAGGGAATGGATGGTGAAGTCAGTACTTAAATTCTCAATAGTTCTGCCTTGATTTTATTTTGTTAGTTCACTGTGGGATTTCAAGACAGAAGTGGCAAATTGAAACAGCAGCTATGGTGTATGTGCTTATTTCAAAAACTTGGGTTATTCATTCCTTACAAGCAGTTTTTATAATCACCCTAATTGGTATTAGATAAGGCACATGAAAAGTAAGTCAGAATGTTTCCAAAAAATTTATAAGGTTTATACCAGCTGTACACTGCAGGTGATTCCATGATGATGTGTCAATCTTTTGACATTTGTTCAACACTGCTACAGCATGTATTTGATTCACTGTAATATTCTCTGTGTATATAATAGAAAAAGCTGAAGTGCAGCTAGTTGTGCCGTATAGTGACTGCAGGAAATTGACTTGCAGTTACTGACAATTACTATACGCACAGATGTTTAAATGCCAAAAATCCTCAATTTCATTCTGTTTCAGTCCTGAATACATCAATACTAATGCATTTTTTTGTCATAATACTCCTGTCTTCTAGAATTTCTCCAGTTTTCCAAGAATTGCTAGAAATTAATACTGATGGTTTTTAACATGCTTACCCAAAGACTTTTCAGGAGGAAGATCTACTGGAAAAAAACAGTTACTCTGTGCATGTTGCRTGGGCAGTAAATGCCAATCCTTCTTTAGCAGTTGACTTTTATTTTCCATTATTAATTCCTAAATACACTCTTCTCTGCTTTTGTCACTATTTCAGCTAATTGTCATGAGTGATTCTTAACCTGAATGTCAACCTAATGGTTTGGAAAAGACTTGAAATAAATACTTAATATTAAACATAGTGACTAAAATGTCATCATACCAACATAGTCAGAGATATCATATACTCAGCTTGAAATTGTAGGCAAGGAAACCTGATTTATTTTATTTTATATATATATATATATTTTGTATTACTAAAAATTGAAGTATATCACAAGTGTGCCATCCTGATTCTGGAATCCCTTCAACGCATTCTCAAAGTTATAACACTATCCAACCATGTATTAAAGAATGTGTGTAATGCTGCTTGACCTTTGTAGGAACATTTCTGAAATTAAAATATTTTATCAAAGGGTAACTAAAATGACTGAGCAGACCCAGCTCTTAGAAGCCAGGGAAATGAGTAACTGGCCTCAAGTCTCAACTTTCATCACGTGCATAGCAGCAGATAAACTACAAATGCATACAGTATAAATTTGATCACAGAATCACAGAATCGCTGAGGTTGGAAGGGACCTCTGGAGATCATCTAGTCCAACCCCCCTGCTCAAGTAGGGTCACCTAGAGCATATTGCACAGGATTGGTACAGGAGTCTTGTAAAAGTCAAAATGACTTGAATAGGAAGGCAAAATGGATCTGCTTTGAGGAGGCTTGCTTCAGAAGCTTGAGAAATTATAAGTACGAACAGTGTTCTGTGGTTGAACACCTTAGAGTTCGTAAGTAATACAGAAAAGGTTATGGATTAGTGTAACAAGATCAAATCCCCTATAGCAAATTTGTGTGCTGGCATCTACACACACTATTTTAATCTCTTTTTATGGACAGCAGTATGAGAGCCAGTGGCTCGTGGAGTCACCAGACTGCAGGCTGATACTTAAATTCGAGACTGATCTACAGCTGTAACGTGGAAGCCTTTCCTTGGGTCTCCGCATGCTTTGTGTGGCCAGGACCGTTTCCAGTGGAAAACCTTCTTTCCTTGTAGCCTCTTGACATCTTTTCTTGATCTTCCCACATCCTGTTGGTCTGTTGCTGTGCTACAAATCCCTCTACACCTGTAAGTAAATAGACAGGATCCAAACCTAAGGGTTTTGGACAGGATTTCTCCTTGGGAAGARGGCGGCTTTTAAGAATGCAAGTTATGTCTACTGCATGTGCTTTCACTGTTATTTAGAGCAGCTCTTACATTTTGAGATACATCATTCTAGGAAGGGGGGATTGAATGACTCTGACTTGGGAGGAGTACTTCCTAATATTGATCATTGGTTATTTATAATAATCCAAACTTGCTATTTTATAGAGAAGAGAAGTTGGGATTCCAGTCTTTTTTTTTGTTTTTAGAAAAAAACAAACATGTAGTCACATCAGCAAAACCAGTCTTTGTCTCACACTGATTAAGGTAATAGAACAACTTTGTATTAAATGAGGTAGGACTACTTCAGGCTAAATTACAAGTATTATTAGAACACAGTAAAAAGGAAGCTGACAGCACTGCATTGGGGATTCTCTAACAAGGCAAATCCCTTTTACTTTGTGTTTACATATTTCTTAAATAACATTGAAATGGTAAAGGAGAGCATGAAGCCATCTAGCAGGACAGCATCTTCCCATCTRTGTTTTAACTGTGAAAGGTAATGGTAATCTCTAAATTGTTTCCAGTAGTTTTTTTTTTGAGCTTGCTCTTGTTTCTGAAGTCCCAGCATGTTAGTAAGCTGTCATGTTTTTATCTCTAACAGTAAGGCATTCTATACAGAAAGCTCTTTCTCTCTCTCTCTTTCTCTCTCAATTTCTGAAACAGCTCAGAAAAAGTATCTTTTCTAGACTGTCTCTGTTGGAGAAAATTTGCCTGATCTGACAAAAGAGACATTTTGGGGAATGCTAGTAAATATGTTATCTTGCTGAATTGACTGCAGAAGGGTCAAAAACTGTTTGTGGTTAGAAAACAAAAATGCAAAACAGACAGTTGTTTTGAAAGTGCAGCACAAATCTCTGTTAATGTTTGTATTAATCTCCAAATAATACGAAAAACATCTATCTCCAATTTAGAGCTAAAATCAGTGTAGCATTATAAAGTGAGACACTTCATAGCAAAAGGAAAATTCCATTTGTTAAATCCACATTTGGGAAAAATCTGTAGAAGCAAGGAAGATCAGAAGATTTCTATGAAGATCAGCTCTTTCACAGTTATAAGCCATTAGAATTCAATTCATTCATTTGACTGTGGATACCAGAAAGTTATCAACGTATTTCTAAACGTGGATTTCTAACACACTGTTTTCAGCTTAGTTTTCTAAGGCAAGGATGTTAAATTAATATGTGTGTGTGTGTGTGTGTGTGTGTGTGTGTGTGTGTGTAAAAGAGTAACTTCTAAGGCTATTAACTGATTTCAACACAGTTAGGTAGAGGAATAGGGAGTTCAGAGTTCGACATTCCTACAAGTCTTGTAAAAACAGGTGGTTCTATAGAGGAAAATCAAGAGTGAGGGAAAGGCCAGAGCAGGAACTAGCACATTGTGGGTCACCAGGGAGTCTGCATGAAGAGATTGGATTAATGACAGGGAAAACACAGAAGCAGCTTAAAATGAAGCTTGTCATCAACCATAACCAAATCCATAGAGGAAGATGCTTTTTAATATGGGCCATAAGATCAGTACCACTGGTTCATGACTCTAACTCTGCTCCTTGGGGAGGCAGGAAGCATGCAGAACCCAGCTGAACAGCTCGCCATCGCCTCAGAGCGATCCTGTTGGACCACTCTGTACCTAATTGCTATTTTTCATTGCTCAAATTATAGTATGAGTGTCGTGGTATTTTTTTTTTAAATGAGGCGCAAATAGCAATATTTAGAGCTATCGTATTGTGTGAAAACTGCACGCATGCATTCAAAACCGTAGAAATTGAGAGCTGCTCTCTGGAACTGTGGTTCCTGCTTCTGTTCCCATTGCCAGTGAAAGTCTAAAGGAAGTTTAATGTGATGGATTATAATGGTTCTAAGGGAACACATAGCTCTGTTCCAAAAAGACAAAAAACAAAAAAAAAGCCTGCCATTAACAAGAGATGAAAGCAGAGCACACGCAAAAATCTGCATATAAACAATACTTAGGGCTGTAGATGGCCAAGTATTCTGCAAATAAAAGTAATAGATGAGTTTACTGAGATACATGGGGCTCATAATATTTATTACTTCAGCCGGTATGATTTTTCCATATGTAGCATTAGTAATAACATTTGAAAACTTGCATTGAGTCTGTGGGAATGTCGATAAAGTCCAATGAATGTTTAGGAGCTCCACACAGCAGAGTCCCATTTGCTAAACATTAGATAGACTTATGATTTAAATATTTGTCCAGACAGCATGTGAAAAAGGCAAGAGACTGCAATCCCCAAATGGATGTCTGGAAATGCCCATTGGTGTTTGGTATATATTATATTTATAATAAACAATGTTTGAAAAGGATGAATTTCATAATCTATCTGTGCTACAAAAAAAAAGTGATTAATGGCATAAGTAAGCCCAAACTAATTTCACTTTAGCTAGTATTAGTAAACCTGTGAAAACTGAGCAATGGGAACTTCAGTGACCCATGTGCATCCAGTCTTTGTGTTGTACAGGCTTTGCTGAAACTTGGACAGCTGTGACCTCGCTGCGCTTGGTGCTCATGCTATTAAATTATGGTTTTAGAAAATGATCATTTGGGGTAAAATAAAAATAAACTGTCTTGTAAAAGAAAAAAAAGATGCTAATTAAAGGCAGCTGTAGAACAACAGTCAGTAGAAGTAAGGGGCAAAAATATCTAACTAGTTTTAAAATGGACTTTGATCAGCTTGTGAAAATATTACATAGTGAGTAGTATGGCCTGGACTTGGTTGTCCAGGAAGTCTGTTTCCCTACTGTTTTTTCATACAGTCCATTGGTCTTATGCTCTGCCTAAATATTACTGAGGAAAAAAAAAAAGGATATACAGTACTTTTTGAGCTGTGCCAGTGCCATTCAGAAATGAGATGAAATTAGAAATAAAATGCAGAAGCTTCAAGAAGCTTTGGAACTTAGGGGAAAAAAGATTCTGTTTAAGGGAGAAAAGAGTATTCATTAATAAGACTTAGCATGAAAAATTTGAACCGCCACACAGGAAAAAGAGCTAACTGATGAAGTTGTAAATACAAAGCATCTTTGATCTTTCTGAATCATTTTCTGTAGAACTCGGACCTAATAGGCCTGCACTGAGAAGTAAAGCTAAAACGCCCCCCCGGATCCTGGCCGTGGTGCTAGGCATGCTATGGGATTCCAAGCACAGGTAACGCAACAAGTACGGCTTCTGAAATCATCACCCACATCATGTAGTGGGTGGGCAAATTGCAAAGCCATCAGACTAATTTCTTTGGCATTTATAGTTGAAGATGGAGAATAATGTTAACGGAGATTTTGTGAGTATTAGTGGATCTTTTTACTGTCTTGTGTGAAACAAAATATCATTATAATGATATTAAGGGTAACAAAAAAAGTTTTTAACAGTAGTATATACTAATTAACAGTGACCTTCAGTAGTGGATGGATTTGCTGTGTACAATACTTATGACAGTCCAGCATAGAAAAACTGCAGCCAAACCGGTTAAAGTTTCCTTCTCGCTCCGTGTTGCATTTCTTGTAAACGTGCTTTTGACTTTTTTTTTAACTCTATAATAGCCAGTATGAAGATGCAACGTAATATGCAAATCTTCTCTGAATATCCAGATCTTTTTTATGATGTACATCAGTGACATTAAACAGGTCTGATTGCTCTGCATTATTGTGGGAAGTCTAAAATAACTGTGCTTCTGGAGCTGATAATCAAATGATTTTAGAAAATAAGTTTTTTCCTATTTTGTTTCTATAAGAAATTCTTATTAGACATGCATTCTTGCTCTGCAGATGGAAACAAAGCACTCGTAATACAGGTAAGAAAAATCAGTACATGGGGTTTCACTTCCAATCTCTAAAGTAACTTGAAACTTTCAGTTTGAAGTAAAACTGCATTTTTTTTAATGGCTTTTATTTTGACTGAGAACCCAAAATATGCTGTGGTGCCTTTGAGTTTGCATTCCAGAAGAAGGTAAAATACAGTTATGCTAGGAAATGAATTTCAAGAGCTTTTTCATCCTTTGTTTTTGAAATAGATATTTGAAAATTAAAAAAAAAGCCAAAGTGCCTTCTGAATCTGAATGACTGACTTCTGCCTTTCGATCTGACTTCTGCCTTCTGAATGAAGGTTACAAAGTAACCGTCTTTGTATTGATAAAATTCCACTTGACAGAATTGAAAATCTGATCAAAACTAATGCCCTCCTAATGCTTGCCAAGTTCTTGTATTGTATTAATTTAAAATATGGCATGCTGCTTTGTCTGGAGAACATGGATGTCATTTTGCTGTGTGGATGGCACCAGATAGAAACTGTAATTCACTTACGTACTAGATACATGGATGATAAACAATGTTCTTAATGCACAAACACCAAAATTAGAAGAGAAAGATCATGAAGGTTATTCTACATGGCATTTAAAGTTTTTATTATTATTATTACTTTAATATTATATCTATTACAATTAAGTTGAACTTCAAAGAAGTTTTAAATAATTTTGCTAGGGGTCATTAAGTTAACAATGTCACTGTGCTCTTGCTATCTCATTTGCCTTAATTAGAGTGCACTTTTATAAATGATGGTAACACTGTGTAACAAGCTGGATTTGATAGCCACTGCCAAATGCTGATTTTAAGATGTTTTTATTTTCCTGATTGTGGCTTTACTGAATAATAATAATAATCTATATCAAGATATTTTTTTAAAAAAGTCTCATCATTGTTTTGGGTTTTCATTTATAGAAGATATGTACTACATAAATGTTTGTTTAGGGAAAGGAATTGACTGCGGTACCTGAAGAAGTGTGTAGATAAGCAGGGGTAAAAATTAACATGGTACTATGGTGGATGTCTAATCTATTTCCCTTGGGAGTAATTTTACATTCTTACCAAAGAATTTTTGTCAAAAAAAATCTATCATAAGTGCCAGCTGGTCAAAAGCAAAATTAATTTCTTCTCACCTTCATCGTGATAGGGGTGGATAGATGAATATGAGACTCAGAAGTATGTCCAGGAGGGATGCACTTTTTTCCTGATGAGCCTGCAGAAAGCTGGAATGAGGCAAAATTTATTTTTAAATATGTTGTGCGTGTGTATATTAAAGATAGAGGATAGTTCCATGCTGTAGCTGATAAAACTTTTATAGAAATGATACTACTTTTCCGAAATTATCCTTTTGTTGGTTTGGAAACCTTTTCCAGACAGCTACTATTCAGATTGGGGATGGCTTGTCCTGAAAGCCTATCTAAAGAGATAATTATGTTTACTAGTGTCTGTTACATATGAAAGAAACATGAATTACCAATTCTTTGACTACTTTGGGTTTTCTTTCATGTTTTGAATGCCTAGGCCAATGCTCCATTAACAAAGTTGCTTTAGATTTGTCTTTGCAAACACGTGGTTTATATTAGTTATCTCCACTGTTGAAATTCCTGATAAGAAACTTAGTTCATCAAAGACTTTGATTTCTAGCTTTCCTTAACGAGGGAGAGTCCAAAGGATTGAGAGAAGCACTGTTTACAGTGTGTTTTAGTTTTTTTTTAGTACCGTGACCTTTGTTAATTTTGGTGTTCCTGAAATAATAAAAAGTTAGGGAGCAAGAATCTGTATAATTAAAAATTACTGGTTAGACTGCACTGAAGCACAACATGCAGCATAATTATGAGCAACGTAAATGTCAGTTGCTCAAAGAGCGTTAAGGGGACTGAAACAAGAAGACAGACACCAACTGACCAAAAATCCAGAGTGCAGGACTGAGGCCAGAGATAACTGCAAAGAATTAACTGATGCTTAAAGCACAAAGAAAAGGAAAAGCTTTTGAAGAACCAGAAAGCATGATTCCAGTATGCTAGTACACTTTTGTGCGTACAGGCTATTATCTGGCTACGCCTAGTGTTTTAGAAGAATCGTATTGCTTYTCACCTCAATGTTGCATCTCAGACTCTCTTTCAGATGTGAAGGAACAAGAAATGAACAAAGCAGACAAAATATTTACAGTACTTGCAGAATTGTCAGACTGCCTCGAAGTATAAAACAGGATATAAATATATGTATGATGTACTGGAAAAAATACAGTAGCCAGTTAGATCATGGCAGCCACTAGTGATGCTTCATGACTAATAATTAAATAAAATGTGCTCTTATTAACAGTCAAGCATTGAACACTACCTGACATTATAATCCAAAACCCCTTCTCTACAGTTAGAATACACTTTTTAGTGCTGACAGTGTATTTCATAGCTCTCTTAAACTCTGCAGGTTACAAAACATAGTGTCAAATGACTTTTATATGCAGTAAACTCCCAGAGTTCCACTAAGAGGTGCTCTCAATTTGGTCACTTAAGAATGTTTATCAGCTGTAGAAAATGTCAGTGCAGTTCAGCACAGTAATTGAGGGTCTCTGCYTGAGGAAGATTCATGCTGCTAGTTAGTGTGTGCGACTTTGCCGTGGCTGTAGAGCTCCACTGGCGTTCTTAGGTGTGCATTGCTAGGCCCTACTGTTTCTTTCCTGGATTGTTTTTCTAAAGTAAAAGTGTTGCTCACTGTTCCTTGGAAGAACACGTAGTAATAGTTTATATTAAATAAGTTTAATTTATGTTAAAATCATGAGAAAAGGTTGCAAACCAAAAAGGAAAAAAGTTAACAGCTGTATCTCTCCCTTGATGAAATAGCAGATGGTAATGTGGCAATGCTGATATGTACATTCAAAGCAAACAAACACGTCTGTACATGTGGGAAACAAGTTTATGCTCTTACCTGTGGCAAAGACAGAAAAATAACACCTCTGTTTTGGACATCTATTCTCTCACATTTTCTGGTACTATCCATCAACTGAGTGTACTGCAGGTGAGGTCATCAGTGCTGGTGGGATGTGATGGGAAATGAGGTGTGAATGCTGATCCATTGCTCCCTCCCATTTCTGCTAAAATAATTTACACCTCATACATAGCATCAGTACATCTGTTAAGTATGCATACACTACTCTGCTGAAGAGAACAGGGAAGCAAAGTACATTTTCTTTGTTCTGTTGATAGTATCATCCTGAATATCAAATTACCCTTGTATACTAACACCTCACTGTAGCTCACATAGTCTTTTAAGTGTCTGGAGAAAACATGTTTGCTAAAATAATAATTTCTTCTTTCCTGAGAATCATAACCTGAAACTCAAGTTAGACCAATCTGTTGGGGTCTTCTAATGCTGGAATCCATATAGGTATATACTTATAAATACAAAAAATTCCAAATCGTGGAGGAAGTGGTGAAATGTAATGTTTCTGTTCCCAACTCATGAACCTCTTTCTGGCTGGCTTCGACCCTTGGTTAGAGATAGAACAACAACATAGCAAAAATAACTTTAAGAGAAAAGTTTGGGGAATTCTGATCTTAATTTTCACAGCTTCTGACTATTTCATGTCATTTGGTTCAAAATATCTRCAAGTCATATGTTTTCAAACTTAGGCTACTTTTGCCATGCTGGGCACTTAAATCTAGTCGAGATTATATAATATGCACAGTGTTCTTAATTGTTTTTCAGACTGATCAGACTACTCTTCTTAATATCTAATGTTTGTAAAATAGACAATATTTAACTTAGAGTGTTGAGGTTTTGCATACTGCATAGATTGAGATTAGATGGAAAATACTGCAGAAAAGCTAGATATACTATAGGTGTATCTGTAAAAGTATACATCTAACACATGATGGATTTCTTTTATAAATTAATCTACATTGTTGTGCTCACTTTTAACAAATGGTTTAGACTTAGGTTTAATTTTCATGCTTTGTTGGGTGAGTGATGAAAGGTTAAACCTTGGAATCTTGAAGAGATTTAATCGTTTGAACTCTCTCCTCTAATGAACAGGTAGTTGTGGATGTAATGCRTTAATGGATTTTAGCTCTTTTATGCAAGTATGGAATATCGTGTTGTGTGTTTACTGGCATACAACCTAGAAGATAAAATTACACATTCTGCAATTTTTAGGTAAAGAAATCAAATTAGATATCTACAAAACACCCTCTGGAGTAAATCAGATTACAAGCTCTGTCTAGCCCCCCAAACCCAGGAGAGAATAAAACTGAAATCAAGTATGTTAATCATACATAATGCATAACTGTATAGAATCTTAGACTCTATACTTCAACTGTAGTATGGAGAGAGGACTTAAACTATGCCAAAAGATTTTTTTTTTAATGAGTAATTAAAAGAATGAGGGGAAGCTGGCTACCTTTCTAATTATCATTTCCATTTTTTTCCCTCTTTTTCAACTGAAGTCCTTCATAAATACCCAGTGTAATTGGCTTCAGCTGGAAAAGGGTTGGCATCATGGGGTCTGTTCTCAACCTGGGTGGGGGGGAAGGGAAGCAACATCTAATCCTTTTAGGAATGGTGCAGACTTTCCATGAAATATCAGTCTGATTATATGGTTATATTTTAATGGAGGAGAGGAAGACTCATGCTACATAGTTGTTAAGCTAATTGAAAGCAGCTGTTTGCCAGTAAATAAATATATATATTCTTTTCATATCAGACATAATGATTTTTAAAACAAAAATCATACTTTTAGCAAAATAAGTGCTTCCCATTTACTATCAGTCATCTCCATTTTGCTAGTATTCAAATTACTTTTGAGCCACTCTGTAAATCTCTCAAATGTTTTTTGGCTTGGTTATCCTCTAGTGTGTGCTTAAGCAAATTGACACTAAACAAAATGGTGATATGCAGTCCTAATGAAACTGTAAAGTCCAAATTAACTCTATGAAAATTTCTATTGCTAGGAGCTCTAATACTGCTGCTATTCTTGTATACTARCTGTATTTTTTCCAGCAGTGTTATTCCAGAATATTTCCTATTCAGGAAAATGAATGGTTGGTGTATTTCTACTTTATTTTATTAAATATTTCTGCAGAATAACTGTATCTAGGAATTAAGTAGATAGAATGACTTTGAAGAATATCAAGAAATAAAGTAGAATTTGTTCATGATTGTGAGATTGCTTGCAAAAACAAAGTGTCCTAGTTATGTATAAAGAAGAGCCAAATGCAGATGTAGACCTAGAATTCTTGAACTTAAAGAAATACTGGTTTTAGTTTTTCAAGTTGGCCTGAGTATAGGAATCAGCACAAGAAGAATAGTTCTGATCTTGAAGTTTTCTACTAACTTAGTTTCATACCTGATACTTCTGTTTACAGTTATTTTTGTATCTGTTACAGAGTTATGTAAATGGAGTGGACAGTCAAATTGGCTGAGATCACTTTTGCTTTGACTGGTCTGAAATTCAACATAAGACCCTGGTTGAGATTTACAACCCAGGATGTGTATAAATTAATAATTTAATAGTACAACTTAACTAAAAAGAGTAAAATGCAATGCTGACTTTAGGATAAAGTGCACTCACTGGTAGAATGAGAATGACGACTGCTAAAGAGCAATTTTATTAAAAATCTCAAGCAATTCAAGCAAGTTGTTAGTTATTAGCATGATAGGAAAATAGATGAATATGTAACTGAAACATTCCTAGCAATGGAAAAATGTTCATGCTATTAATGTACATGGACTGGATTGATTAGCTAAATAATGACTCTGACCCTGGCCTAGTGCCTTGTCCTCTGTCATTTGGCTTTAAAGTCTAACCTACAATGTGCAGTGAAAATGTTTGATGTACTTATATAAACTGAAGTTTGTTTAGAATATAAATTATACTCCTAGAGGTAAAGCACACTATGCAATATATCCTGAGTCTAGTATTTCTGCTTTTGTTTTACAGTGGTAACTAGTGGCAACCCTAGGAATAATCTTCTAACAGTAAGTTATGTTTTCATTGCAGTTGAGGTACTGCAGTAATGATTTAGTGGAATAATGTACGTGGCAGCATTGTCCAGCCATTCAGTTAACTTTATTTAAAAAAACCCAAACCCTCACATCTGTTCACTTTTTCATATGTTACGGATTTGTGGTTGATTCATTCTGTGAAACAAAAATCTATGCCCAGTGTGAATAACTTCTTAAACATCAATAAATGCCTCTTTCATTTATGTTCAGATAAAAGTGTTTGTGACATGTGCATTGAAAAAAGGGAGGAGTATTATGGAGAGAAAGGAAAACAGGGGATACATGATGGTAGATTGGTGTCTGGACTGCAGCAAACAATTGGTCAAGTTGAAGCAAGGTGCTAAAACTGCTACAGATTAGGTTATGACATGTCCTGGCTTATGTTTACGGATGCTTTTAACTCTGTCAGATAGCCGTGCAGGGGTGGGGGTGGGGGATGCTTTTTCTTACCCAGTAATGCAACCACACTGAAACATGGTCAACGTTAGCCAGAAGAATAAGGAAGAAATTATTCTCAGTAATACTTTCATCCAGAGAAGTAAACAGGAGAAGTATGCTGAAGTATTCAACTTTTTAACCGAGTCAACTTGGGAATGAAATAAAAAAATCCCCTGTTAAGATAGAGACGACTTCTTGTGAATGAGAGATGGTAACATTGGCTGTATCCAGCTATTACCCTTTCTTTAATAAAAGGCAGCATATCAGTTGTATTGTGAATGATGGGATTTCTCATGATCTAGGGAATGCTAACTGGTTAATTAGTGACAAACTGTGGAATGACTGTGTGGTTCATAGGGCGTGGGGTTTCTCCCTCTTGTGGTGGATTTGATTAGTAAACCTCAAACTAGGGTTGCTCAGAAAACTAGAATTCTGAAAGCTGAAGTATATCGTCAAAAACTTTCCATCAGCTGTACTTGAAGCACCATTCCCCGTGAGAATTTTGATATTATAATAACTTCTTGAAAAATTGCTTGTTCTCTAATGCAGTGTTCAGATGCTTTTTCATCACTGTCTCAAGGAAAGCTTTACATATTTGTGAAAGTGATGTAATGATTTATTCTGAGAGTTAAGGGGTTGAGGTTGCAATGTTTTTTGACTTTGAGTAAGTGGTTTCCAAACTAAGAAACATTGCTCAATCAATAAACTGGCTCTGTATGCAAAGAATAAAATTCTAGCTAGGGTGTCTGTATCTGTGAAGTATGGAAAAGACTGAGGGAAAGGTTACCTGATTAAAGTGTTTCCCTTACAGAGGTCTGAGTTGTTCATGTAAATTTGCTTTCATCAAGTCCGATGACAAACCAGTAATTCATAATAAACATATTTTGAAATGGAAACAGAATATATTTAATTGAAAGGGCTGTGGGAACTCAGGTCATCAATCACTTCTCCCACAATTATAGTTTTAAGCTCTCTGCCTAACAAGAAACATTATAGTCTGGTGGCATATTAAACAGTGCTGGGGGAGGGGGAAAGGAGTGTGCATTGGTAAAGTCCGCTGAAGCTGTTCAGTTTTATTTTCATTGCTCAGTCATTATGAGTTGCCTATAGCTGTCAGTGCAAATTCCTACTATTCCTTACCATACCACACAAATTAAAAAATAATTGTAATTCTCAAGTGACATTTCTAATGTTTTTCTTCTTCACTTACAGCCTTGGAAAGGATTTGGTAGAGATCAGTTTCTGACAATGGTATGTCACAGCAGAGGTGCTTTGACTTTTGAAATAAACCCTGCACAAGAGACAGATCACAGTTGGACTGTCTTGCTTATGAATTGCAGTGTTGTGAAGCTAATTCTGTATAGCATTTGGTCCCAGTATGGGAGCCAAGAGTGGCACGAGTGATCCATGTAGGGGCTGTATCTTTTTTACATTTTAAGAATACTTTACAGTATCACTAACTTTCAAATCAGGTTAGAAGACTCTTGTTTCAGCCTCTGCTTTGCAACAACTGTAGAACAGCTCTCACTACTTTCTGGTACATTTTTATAACAATATTGAGTTTAATTTTTTTTTAATACTCTAATTCTTAATTTGAGGTAAGATTGTATTTTTCTCTTTTGAGAAAAAAGAACATTCATCAAAACTAATTTTATCTTAAGAGAAACTGCTTTCCTATTTCTTTCTTCATGTAGCAAGAGATTCTTCCATGCACTGTTTCTGAGGGGATTAGATTAGTCTCTGAATTGTCTTGTAAAGTTTTCTGCCTACCCTCTGCCCTGCATATTTTTTTCCCAAGTACTGTTAATGATTTTTTTGAAGCTAGTCTTTCATTTTCTTTTTTCTCCCATGAAGGGGAGTCTTGTACTGTCACACTATAGCACCACAGAAGGGGAAACAGCTGGAGGGAATGTGTGCTTTACAAAGAACAGTGAGCTTTTCTCTACCTCTTATTGGGATTTATGCAGTAGTACTAAACCCTTTTACTGACCTTTTGCCTGTTTTTTTTATTATGAGCTTTAGTATGGATGCAAAATTTGCAGTAACGAAGATGGACATTAATCTTGTCCATTTTCTGCCTTCAAGATGAAATCTCTTTACTCCACATGGCTGTTTGCATTCTTTTCCTTCTGCAACAATGGCATAACATTATTAGACTAGCTTTGATCCTAAGGCAGAGACTCTGCTTTTGCMATTGCTGATCCATGGCCCATACACCTTGCTGTACCAACTCTAATGATACTGAAAAAGGCCTGTAGACAATACTAAATGCTTCTAAGTTGCATATAAACTATTCTTCACAAGGAATATGAATTTGATATACATACAAATGCATCTCCACATATATACGTGCATCACATTTTGAACGTGTTTTCCAAAAGTAAGCTTTTGCATCAAGAAATTTCTAGTAAGTTCATTCAGCTTTTGGAACCTAAATTGGTTCACCTCTGCCCTGGTACAGTACAGGGCAAAGCACTATAGTGTTCCTTTTGCAGGGTTAAAATGCAAGCATAGAGCCAGTAGGAACAGCAGTATGTGACTGTACTGCCTTAACACAGAAACTGCTAAGACTTTTGGATGCTGCATTGTGCTGTATAGACATCCAGGCTTGGAATTATGCTTGTTGGAGGTACTTAAATTTTAAGGGACTACCAAATTCTCTTCACGTATGAGTTGTCTTCCTCGCATAGATTTCAGGAAAGTCATTTTTTTCCCTTCCTCAAACTTAGCCAGCCCATTGCTGCTACTCATTTACACTCATTATAAAGCTGACCATAAAATCCTATCAATGTTTGATACAGTTAACACTTCCTAAAGATGAAATACCACCTTCTGTAATGAGTTTCAAAGGGGTTATAAAGAACTTCCTAGTTTCAAAATTTTTTTTTCCTTTTTTGCCATTGGTAACATCTTTAATTTCTATCTTGTATTCCCGTCATGAATGTAGAGTTATTTATAAATAAAGTAAAAGTGAAAAGATCCTTTTTGCGTTTAAAACTAATTAAAAATGAAGGGAAGAATCTTCAAGAGAAGGGAAGAGCACTTAACTGCAATTTAGGGTTTTAGTGCTTCCAGTTCCTGTTCTCTTTTCACTTCTTTTTGGTGCTGGTCAAGCCTTAAGGCTTTCCCAGTGAAGAAAATATTCCAATCCAAGAGCTTGACATTAAGAGCTATATTTTCTGAGTGTGAGATTTCAGAAGCCTGAAGGGTCTCTTTTTCTAAAGCAGTTGGAATTTATTTGTTTATTTGTTTCTGGTTGTGCAGCAGAGTACTGACCATCTACTCTTTCTTGGCTGGCATTTCAGCTTTGAAAATGAGATGAAAGTACATATAAGAGCACGCTGAAAAATATGGTCTTAATTCAGTTCACATTGAAGTCGGTGGGAACCTGTTTAGGTTTGAACTGTAGATGGCTTAAGTCTTAATGCTTTTGGGCTATGAGCTGTGTAATCTTGAGACACTAATAAACATCTTAGTGCTACTGCCAGTTTGCATTGGTGACTGAGAAGAGTTTAAAAAGTTACTTTTCTGGTATAAATACTTGAACAAACTTAGACGTCAACTGATGACTTTTTTTTTTCTTTCTGCTCTCTTTCTCCTTTTAAGTTGTGGCTGCAGAAGTGTATAGGACCACAAGAATCACTGTGTCATGTGCTTTACAAGTTGCAAAGGCAGCACTCCCACAGGCAGCTTATGGTCTAGGTGTAAGAATGGGCCTCACCATTAAGTAGAACAGAAATTGAAGCAGAAGTTAAAAAAGAAATGCCATAGAAAATACCTAAGCAGCTGTTAAGAYAATAATTTGGGGTGCCTGTGACAAAGGTTTACAAAAGGGAAGAGTTCACCCTTTTGTTACTCATAGCAGCGTATCTCTTGAGGCTAACTGGATACGTAGCTTCAAATGATCGTTTCTAGCAGTTGTTTCTAGCATTGACATCCTTATATAGTGGCTTAAAATGTTGCCCATGAGCAACAGTTGAGGAGGGATGGCCATAAATATGAACCTGGCTTCTGAGTTATCTGTAGTTGTCTAAACTGTAATTATCTCTATTTGTCTCAACTGTAGTTACAAATGGTCTGCAGAACAGGCACTGAAGTCTTTGCCCATAGTAGAGCAGTCTCAGAGCCTTGTTTGCAGTAAGGTTAGATTAATTTAAATTGCTCACTCCATTTCTAAAACTTCTGCTTATAAAATTAACAGTCTTTATATAGATATATCAAAAAATCACTTCAGGACAAAACTACTATTACAGTGTTTACCTACACTGTAATTTAACCCTGAGCCAAAATGCCATTCAGTGACTTAGAAAGAAATTTCATTGCAGCCTTCTAAAACAAATTTCTCCYGTAAGAATAATTATTCTCACTCACCTTCCGTGGTTAATAAGCAGATTTTGTTTTTTCTGTGAACTTTGTCTTGTTGGTTTTATTTCTTTTTTAATCTATTGACTAGTATTAAATTATTTGACAGTTTGGCAGAGGTAGATGAAACCACTTGGCAGTTCTGTGCAAACAAACTCTAAAATTGTATCAATTTTGGTGAGATTCTGTTTCTGAAGAAGTTAATGTTTCAACATTTTTGGAGTAGAATATTTCAATTTTACTTGGGAAATGAACTTTTCTGTAGTATTTTTATGTCAGTGTATATAAAATTCTAAAAGCAAACTTTTAATTATTCTAAAAAATATTTATTTCAAAAGTTCCTTTTGTGAAGTGTGTCACAAAGCTTTTTTTTTTTTTTTCTTCTCCCTGAGGTTCAGTATAAAGGCCAATTTTTAAATCATCGTGAATCTGAATTTCAGTCATTTGCACGACATTAGTGCTCTACAGATGATTCTGGTATGCAGAGAAAAGAATAGATAATGATGAGTGTAGATAACATTTTACTTTTTTTTAGCTATTGCTTCAGTCTTTGCATTTTTCAATGGTTTTAGCATGATTTCTGCGATGATCAGTTCAACTTTGTAGTTAGTGATATTCTATAGGTATTCTAGAAGATGTGTTCACAGAGGGCAGGTTTATGCAGTTATCTTTATTTTATTAATGAAGTTTTCATTAAATGTGCTGCCACTTCAGCAGTGAGCAGAGCTAGTGTGAGGTCTGTAGTAGCTTCCTGTGACAACGGGAATTCATACTAATGACAGAATTCATATTAATTTCAATGATACAGGCAGCATTTTGACCCAATACTTGGGTATGCAGGTGATCCAAATGTCTTCAGTAGGATTTCTTTTGTCTCAGTGCACCTTGCTGTACTGGCACTCGGGAGGGACCTTATGCTGCTCTGGCTGTTATCAGTGAGTGCTGTTGTGCCAATGGTTCTGTTCTTGTGGTTGTTTACTGAAGTACTGCCTCATACCATAAAACAGTATTTCTAGTCTTGAGTAGAAATAGGATCTAAAATTGTATGGAACTAATCAGATGAGAAGAAACATAATTTTTACTGCATATTCTGTTTTCCTGAGAAGCTGGTCATTACCAGTGTTAAATTAAAAGATGCCAAAATACAGAAATGTATAGCATTATTACTGCTTTGTATTGCTCTAGAGCAGTTATCAGTATTGTAATTCTGTGTATGCATCTCTGTATTTTTCTTCAACAGAAATAAACCAGCTGGATTACTGAATTGAAAGATGATTTTGTACCTTCTGTTACATAGCTTAGCACAAAGTGCTAATATCAAGTATAGAGAATCATCTTTCATAGAGCTAGCTTTACTCCATTCTTTTTGCTCTTTTCTTACAGCAGAAAAGGCTAATTCTTTGTAAAAATAAATAACAATAGAAACCTCTGTCTGCAGTAATGATCACCAGTTGCTTCTGCAGTCACAGACAACAAAGCTGTACCACATGAATGAATCACTGCAGAAGTCTGAGGGCTTCAGGGCATTTTGTTCTACACAGGAGACTTCATAGCATCCAAAGGATGAAAAATACCTTCTGAGTAGATGTGATATGCTGTAGTGATAAATGGAGATTTGTTGCTGCTTTGCATCTCATCAATAGTTATGCACAAGTAACAAGTGTACAAGTCGTCTTGCTACTTTCCTGTGATTAGGTAAAGCTTTGTTGTGAATTTGCAAAATGGGGATGGGGAATATGCATGCATGCTTCTAAGAGATACATACCGTTATACATCTATTCATCAAGATTTAATATAAATAAGTTAAAAATCACCTAGCATTACTATCAAACTTTGATCACCAGAAACCTAATTTAATCAGTTATTGCTGCTCTTGGCAGAGCATCATCTTACTGTTAATCTAGGTGCCTGCTCTGTCATTCGCTGTGTACTTGCATACATGTAGTTAAAGGGAAACAATGTTACTCTGTGCCCCCAAATTTTTAGTGATCACAAGAGTAAAGCTGCTTACTTATGGGTCTGGGGAGTTGAATCCCTTCTGTGAAGGGACTGAACTAGGTTTTAAATTGCTGTTGTTGGTCTGGGTTGCATCAGCAGCCATTTATGACAATTAAGGTAGTCTCTTGCTCCAAAAGGAGCTAAAACTTACTTCACTGGAATGTACCTGTTCTTTCACTGAAGGAAGACAGTGAAAAGTTTTTAAGTGTCAGAATAACTCAGAGATGATTACTCAGTCCCCCCTTCCTCAATTCCAATGGCAAATAATCAAAAAATAAACACAGAAGCTCTCACAGAGTCAAAATATTTTAGCCAGAAGAAAAAAGTAAGGGGGTGAAATTATTAGGGCTTAATAGGCTCATCAGAAAATTAAAGTTGCTCTGTTCAAATATTGATGTGTGTATTTATTTACTTTACCCAACCTTAAATCTAGCCATTATAAAGATTATTAAATATCTAGATAACAGCAATCAAAATCATACACAAACTTTGTGTTCTGAAATATCTTAACTAGTTTCCTCATTGAAGAGGTTTTGATAGCTGTCATTGCTTTGGATATGCAACAAAATTATTAGATTCTGCCTTGGCAAACATCACAAATTTCACAGCTTTACTATCACTAGAATTCAGCCACAGAATGCCCAAGGGAAGGTATCATACGTCATCACTTCATTAGTCTTTGTAGTCTGAGACTCAGACTAAGAAGAATAAGCACCTGTGGGAGATATTTTCTGAAATTCTCTGATTTTTTGCAGCACTTCAAGTAAGATGAATAGCAAGTTACAGCTAGTTTTACTGGCTTAAACAATAGGCAAATAGCTTAAAGGCCATTCCCAATCCCAGTGTATTCTAATACCATACGCATAGTTGTTGAAAAAATGTGAAAACTCCTCGGTGAGCACCTTTCATACAAAGTAGCACAGAAATAGACTGAGTTGCAAAGATGAAAACTAAATTCCACCTATTTTGTATGCAGTGAAATCTCCAAGGCTGCAGATGAACTGAACTCTTTTGGGTAGTCTACAGCTGTGCCAGAAGGACTTCACAAGATATAACGAATGAGCAAAAAAAAAGGTGGCAGATGACTTTCAGTGTAGATAAATTTAATGTAATGAATTTGAGGAAGACTGATCTAAACCTTTTAAGTTGCTGACAGGTTTCAGAAAAGAGAACTTGGAGTCATCACTGACAGTTTTTTTGAAATCCCTGGCTCRGTGCATGACTGTTCTCAAAGCCAACAAAACCTTCAGCATTAGCAGGAAAAGTATTGAGAAGATTCTCTTTCGCTTCACTGCTGTATAAAACCTTGTTGTGCCCATATCTTGAGTATGGAGCATTTCTGGTCTCTCTATCCTTAGAATGATACAGAAGAGCATGATTAAAATAATCAAGATGTTGGAGAAGCTATCTTGTAAGGACCATCTAAAAAGGCTGAAACTCTTCATTTGGGAGAGTAGAAGATCAAGATGGGGAAAGATTTGAGGGTTGCAGAATCATAACGACAGGAGTAAGGCAAATGCAGAACCAAATCTCAGTACTAGAACTAAGAGGCACTCAGCAAAACTGGTAGGAGATCAGTTTAAAATAGATACAAGAAAGTACTTTTTACACAGAAAACCTGGGAAGTCTGTTACGTGAGATTTTAGAGACAGATAGTTCCAGGTAGTTCAGAAAGGAATTGGAGAAGTTCATGGACCACTAGTCCATAAACAGATACTAAAGGGAAAGAAAGAGCAGGGACAGCCCTCAGCTAGTGGTTACAGATACTGGAGAAGTACATAAGGGCAATGATCTCCAGACAGTGGCCAGACTTGCATGCTTTTGCAAAATGGCAGTTCCTACTGCCTCTGTCAGAATATTGGACTAGGTAAATCAGGGGCATTTACATCTATAGATTATTTTCATCAGTTTGCATTACAAGGTTCTCTCCTTATGCTGAAGTCCAGTTTATATGCAATATGTAGAATCCAAATGAAACTCCTGGATATTTGTTTTCCACTGTTCTACTTTCTAGTGTTGGTATGCCTGAGTCATTTGCAAATGATCAAAAGATTGTCTAATTCATCCTATCAAAAAATGAGTATTTTGTATTCCAGAGAACAATCACGTTAGACTTGTTGCTTTTAACTTTTTTGCTACTTTCCTTTCTCCTACATGTGCTAAAACAGACTATTTGACTCACATTGGGGTTTACCCCAGCTTGATTGAAGGTCCCTCAAGCAGAATTGTCTCCAGACAGACAGTAAAAATGGACTGAATTCTTTTTCTGTGCAGCTGGTGCATAAAGCTGACTCTGCTTCCCTGTCAGCAATTTGTTCTCCCTGCACTACAAAGACTAGGGAAAACAGTGTATTCAGCCATGTATATTCATAATTGTTTACTGTAACAAATGGCCGCATACTAGGCAATATATAAGTAGCAACTTAATTTGACTTGCTGTAGGTACAGGAGACTATTAATTTTATCTTTGGTATTAAATTTTGTATTTGGGCTGAGCAGTCTGAGAAGGATCAGATAACACACTTTAAGGATACTGAATTAAACATCAATCATTATTTATATTATTATTTGTGACCTTGTAGGGATTTCTTTCAT